>NW_024580661.1:2824528-2977463 GCF_017639235.1 Corvus kubaryi | reverse complement strand
CTCTGGGCACCCTGTGCCAGGGCCTGCCCACCCTCCCAGGGAACAATCCCTTCCCAATATCCCATCCATCCCTGCCCTCTGGCACTGGGAAGCCACTCCCCCTTGTCCTTTTGCTCCATGTCCTTGTCCAGAACCATTCTCCAACTCTTTCGTTAGTACTGGAAGGCTGAGGATGAATATTTATCTTTAGGGTGATGCGTTTGACACTTCAAGTAAAAAATACATGGACTTGTAGCAGAAAGTGAGTAGAGCCTGAGGCACTTTGTCTCCCTAAGCACACACTATCCGAAGCCTGTGGCAGCCTCACCTCTTAGTTTTAGATTTAAGATACTTCAAAACAGGAAAAATAGACTGTTAGATCATGAGTTGTTTTACTGTGGCTTCTGTGGACTTTCCTGAAAAGTCCTTGGGTAGTAAATTCTGGGTTATGTTTGTCTGCTGCCCTGTCTGTGAGTGCAGTGGCTTTTTTTTTTCCCCCCAGACAAACCTGCTATGGTGTTTGCTTCCATGCATTCTGGATTTAACTTCTCTTGAGAGTAGCTTTTAATTGCAGTCCCACCATGTGAAAAGCTCCTTTTCTGTGGATGTGGGGCAGGACAAGGTTGGAAGAACCAGAAGCACTGATGGTTGTAACTGGGAATTTTGTGCTGGGACTGGCACAAGGGTTGGGTTGGGGCTTTTTTCTGCGTCTCCAGGGTCACTCAAGCTAAAATTTGTAGTTGTTTCTCTTACTTTAGCTCTGTGAAGTGAAATCTGAGATCCTCGTGTAGACAAAAAGAAAGAAGGTCGTGGTTTGAGACAAGCAAAGTTGCAGCTGACCTGTGCCTGAAACCTGAGCGCTGGGAATCTGTGTGGCTCCAGAACTGGTAGCCTGTCCGTGGTGCAGACAAAGCTGCTGTGTCAGCCCCAGTGACTGTGTGGACCAGTTGTGTTCTGTACCACCACCTGAATTCCTGTGTTTTCATTCGTTTGGTGCAAACTTCCCATCTCTGGCATTTTTGCTTCAGGAGCTAGAAGACAAAAATCTCAGTTGTGATACAGACAGGTACCTAAGGTGTGCTGCTTGCCTGCCCACTTGGATGGAGCCAAGTGTTTGCTGCTGGCTTTTTCCTGCTGAAACCGAGCTCCTCGGGCTGTGTTCTAAAAGCACTAGCCTGGCTTATCCATGTTCTTTTCTTCTCTCTGAAGTTCAAGCTAATCCAACAATGTGTTGCTGAAAAAGCAACTGCTGTGATTCAGACTTGCTTTTCGTTTTTTGGGGGAAAGCAATGCTGTAATCTTCTCCTGAATTCCCAAACAATCTCCATCTGGTAGGTGAAACACAGGTGCTGTGAATTTTTTTGTTTCGGTAAGTTTTTTTAATTTAAAATTTCTTTGGATAGAAAATAAAGCCACCAAAGTGTGGCTCTTTGAGCAGGAAGAAGCATTTTCTAAAGGAGCACGTGGCCGTAGGTGATGTTTCTGTTTAAAAGTCAACTTCAGCCAAGGAGAAATTACCACATGGTGATATTCAGGTTCTTGGGGGGTTCACAAATCTTTTTCCTCCTTGTCACAGAGAAATTCAGACTTCACCGTATCAAATTCTGAGACAATCCACTGCCTGTCTCCCTTCACAAAACCTTTGTCTCTTTCTGGAGCTGGAATTATATCTCCAGGTAACTCAAGCCTGCCAAACTGTCACCTTGTCAGCCTAGAGAGGCTTTTGCTTTCTTCTCAGGTAACTTACATTTTTCTCTTCCAGAATTAATTTTTCATGTTTATTCATTAGGAGTTAATGCTGGTTTTCTTGGAGCCAGATGAGCCATAAACATTTCTTAAATTTGACTACTCTGAGATATTTTTGTTTGTTGTGAGGTGCATGCAGATGGGTGACTGTTGGCTGGGAAAGGGCAGGAACTTCAAGGAGAGTGGAAAAGTTAGGAATTCTCAGGGAAGTCACTCCCCATAGACACAGATAGTGCAAGGCAAGTTAAATGAGTCAGGTCATTGGGCAGATGCATTCCCCCTGGCTGTAACTTTTTAGAGGAAAAGGTAAATGTGTTATGTTTCCTACCCCTCTGCCAACAGTTCTTTGATGATCCTTTGCTCCTCAGATTAGTGTGGAGATACCTCTGCTCTGGTGCACTGGCTCGTGGCTGGTTTGCAAAGGCAACCTGATTATTTGGGAATAGCAACTAGCAAAAGAAAATGTCACCTTGCTGATTAGGGTAGAAGTAGCTTGTGAAGCAGGATTGTTATCCTTAATAAAGGGTGAGAAGTTTTTTGGTTGGTTTTTGTTTTTTACAGCTAAGTTACCTCTGACATCTATGGAGGTGTTGCTAGGGAGTTTTTCATGGCTGGGGTTTGCTGTAATGTTTTCTAGATAGAAAAGCCCAAGGAATGTGCTGCATTTTGGGTGGAGGAAGGGAAGGGAAAGCTTTAACCAGGAAAAAGCAGCATTTGGCATTTGTTTCTGTGGAAGTTTATAGCTGCCTCTTAGAAACCTACAGTGCATTGCTGGAGTCTGACTGTCTGAAGTAGCAAGGAAATATTTTATCCTTGCTGGAGGTGCTATTTTCAGTGCTGCTGCAACAGATGGGACCAGTTTACTCTGTTTGGGTACATTCATTTTTCATTTGTGTCTCAAAAGCTGTTCTTCATGGTGGTTGCGTCCATCCACACTCAGATCCTCTGGTGACTCAGCTTGCAGGTTAAATTTGGTGTTGCTCTTGAGTTTGCCAGATTTCTTCTGCCAGTTTAGTGGCACCAAAGTCTTTCCCCAGGATGTAAACACTCCTGTCTCCCTTTCAAGGGAAGCCCAAACCAGCTACTGTGCTACATCCTTATAAATAATCTAGTTGCAATTACTAAAGATGCTTTATTAAAGCTGAATCTAAAAGCTTGTGTCTTTGCAATGCAGCATCTTCTCTACTTAGCCCTGAAAATCAGTACAATTATTTGGCAGAATAAAGCAGCTCATGAGGTGAGGGATGTCACTGATCATCCCTGAAAGGAGGCTGAGCCACGGCCGGGTGTAGTTACAGAGTTGTAGAGTTGGGAATTGGGCATTTTCAGGGCTGAGGATTTTAGGAAGAGGTGAAACTTTACTGCAATGACAGTTAAAAAGAAATTGCCAGGCTATGGCTTAGGTTTCTGCATTGATTGATACTTGGTAGACTCTACATCAATTTGAATCGTGCTCTGAAACAAATGTGGTTCTTCTCTCCAGCAAAATTAACGTGATCAAATATTTCCCCAATCTCCTACCCGAGGAGGAATTACTTTTGGTGCTAGATTTCATTTTCCCCAAACTGATTTATGTGTCTTGGTAGGGTAATAGCTTCAATAAGATGTGTAATCCTTTATCTCGAAATTGCGCTGGGTAAGCTGAAAATTTGGAGGGGAAAAGAGCAGGAGCTGTTGGGTCTGTCTTGGAAGTGGGGAAGGAGTGGATCCAGACGTTTCATTAGCTGGAATGCACCTCCTGGCACCCTCTTAGGAGTTATTCTTATACACATTTCATGGAATAATAGAATGGTTTGGGTTGGAAAGGACCTCAAAGCCCATCCAGTTCCACCCCTCTGCCATGGGCAGGGACACCTCCCACTGTCCCAGGCTGCTCCAAGCCCCGATGTCCAGCCTGGCCTTGGGCACTGCCAGGGATCCAGGGGCAGCCCCAGCTGCTCTGGGAAGGAGAAGTCATAACCGATTTTGGCAGGTTGATGCTATGAGGTTTTCTTTCCCCCTGGTTTATGGATCTCCATGTTAATGGTGAAACTTCTCTCCTGATTGCTTCACCCTTTCCCTTGTGTATTGACTCTTCCTTCCCACTGGATTTGTTGTGCTTCTTTACCCATTTTAATTTTTCCTTCCCCTCTTCCCAATCCTCTCAAGAAGCAGGAGACAGGAGATCTGGGAGCTATTACCCTCATTCTTCTGCTGTTGGCTCTGGCTTCAATGAGCATGGCTGAGGGATAATTGACAGGGGCTGAGATGGGAACAGGTGAGGAATTTTGCTACAGCATCTGCTGGGTCAGGATGTCTTGATGTGCTCTGGCAACGTCAATCTTGGCTCTTTAATAAACACACAGCTCTAGAAAGCTCTTTGAGTTCTTAGTGACTCCATCTCAGCCAGTCCCTGCAGGAGTTTTTATGCCTAAATAGTGCCTCGTAAATGCATTTTTTTTTTTTCAGAAGATCTTACTGCATATCAGTATATTTAATTTAAATTTACAGTTGACATTCTGCACTAATTCATGGGATTACCATGTCCTAGGGAAATTGTTCAAATAAGAAGTGCCTGTGACCCCTTCTCTGATTAAAACTTAAATACCCACTGGCTTATTAAATTACTGTTCTCCCTCTAACATGCTTGCCTTGCCGAGGCCAGTTTTGACACCAAAATGCTGCTTCAAGTGTTTTATCTGCTCTGGATCCCCAAAAGGGCTACACAAAGTTCGGTGCTGGAGGGTACCCAGGTGTGGGGAGTCCCTTTCCCCCAGGCTGGGCTGCTTAGTGCTTTCAGTCTTGGAGCCATCAGCTAATTAGGGGGCTGGAAAAACAGGAGCAAGTCTTTTTGTTCTCTTCTTTTGTATCTTAAATAGGATGCATGAGTTGAGATCTTCCAGTTCTTATCTGCACTGAAAAAATCCAGAGCTCTGGAAAGACAGGGGGAGAGGTGGACAGCTTGTCTCAATTTCCTTGGAGAACAGATTAGCAGACAGAGAGGATCACTGTTTGGGGAAATCAGACAGCCACATCAAGCCAGAAGGGATGTAACTGTTGAAATAATGTTGCATTTCTTCTTTCCAAGGGACTTGGATGGTCTCAGTTTGAATGGAGCCTGTTTTGTCTTGGGTTGGAAGTGGTGTTTTCCTAGTGGGTTTGAGTCTCTCAGTTGACTCTTCTGCTTAAAATAAACCAAACCTATGCATTGTGGCATAAATAAAAGTAGATGGGTCATTCTGTTCTGGAAAAAAGCCCCAACTATTTCTTCTGTCCAAGGATATTAATTCAACCTCTGACAGTAACTGTAGAGCTGTTCTGAGCAAGAATTTAAGGTAAGGCTGGCTTATCTCTTGGAAACAAAAATACAATCTGCAGATTCCTTGTAGCTGTAGTGCTACAACATCATAATAACTCCAAAATAATGAAAATAAGCAAACATAAAAGTTAAGTGGTTTTTCGGGTTTTTTTTTCCCTCTGGGCTACTTCATTGTATCCTATAAAAAATAATCTTTTATTGTAGTAAATCATTCAGGAATTGGGATTGTTTCTTATTGTAAGCTGTAATCCCATCAGTTGATGGGAGTTTTATTCTTGATTTCAGTTTTATTCCTTGCCCTACTGCAGATTGTGGTGTTGAGCTTTTCATTGCTGCAAAGGACAAGATGCTTATTTTTAATCTTTCTAAAAGTGAACATCAGCTTTCTCAAGTGATCTTGACTTCAGTGCCTGGAGTTTTTAACCAAATATACCAAATATCATGGCACTTTTGATTTAAAAAAAGAAAATTGTGAGAGATTGTGGAAATTGCAGATGGAAAACTCAGCTTCCAAAGGGATTTTTTTTAATTGCTCTGAGATAAGGATGCTCTTTATTTTGGGGCTGTTGTGAGAACTGGCTGCTTTCAGCTCTCTCAGGCAGTTGCTACCAAGTGAGCACTCTGGGTAAACATCCCAGCAGAATTGAGGATGGGGATTGCTGGGACAAAGCGGATAATTTAGTGTTTCTTAAGGCTCAGGCAGAGTAAACATTTATGCAGTGCTAAAGCCAACAATCAGAACTGTTGTAAAAAATCTCTTCAAGCTCCCAAGTAAACGCTCAATTTCATTTTGGCTGATTAAATGATACTGGCAATATTTCCCTTATCCAATACATGTTAGGAATATAAAGCTGTAATTAGGATGGGGAACCCAAGAAAGGGCAACCATAGCTTCTTGAGAAAAGTAACACGTGCAGTTTTTCCTCTGCATATGGAACGGAAATTCATCCCTGGAGATGAAATGGGAACATGGGGTTTGTGTAGAGTGGAAATAAATTTGAAATCAGAGTTTGTTTTCATAACCATCTCGTTGTTCAGAGCTGGAGACGATTGGAGAACAGCGCCGGTAGCTGGCTGCGTTCCATTAAATCTTGAATTTCAAACCTGTTTGTTTGAAAAGGCATAAACAAAGCCATAATGCTGATTTTAATGGGAGTACAGATAAATATCAAATGGATGCTCTTTGGATGGATTCACTGTGAGCACTGGAATTTGTGGTGTTTGCCCATAAACTGGGGTGGGGATGGACAGGCAGCCTGTGGCTTTGCCACCTCCACCACCTCTTGTGCTCCATCCCTCCTCCCTTGTCCCAGGACTGGGCAAAAGTCTTAACCTGATAGGAGAAAAACACTGTTAAGGGGTTTGTTAATGATTTTTTGTTACTTGATTGTGCCAAGAAGTCTTCAGGTGCTTCTCCACCATCCCTTGCATTAAAAGATACCAGCCCCCAGAACTATCCGCTGAATATTTTGTGTGTCTTCCCTCCCTCTTCGTCTGTTCCCTTCCCAAATTCCACATCACCCCGTTGTGGAATCCTGACCTGCAGCAAATGGCACTGATAGATCCAGCTCTTTGCAGCGGGAATGGCCTAACACACCACCCCCAGGAGAGGTGTTTGCACAAACCGGTCCCGGGATGCTCGTTTTTGGAAGTTGTTTCGCAGAACGGTGTGGTGGCATCCTGTGTTGCAGAAGCAAATAGGAGCCAGTAGATGTGACTTTATTTTTGTATTCTGTGGTTATTCGCTGCCTGGGAATATGTGAGTAGAATGGCAAGAATGGGGAATAAAAGGAAAAATTAGGCTGCTGCTCCTCTGTTCTGTGATTTTTTTGGGCATTCCTTTACCATTGTGTTCCCAATTTTAAGGCTGACCTTGTGATTGAAAAAATTGCATCTGCCTCAGAAATAAAACCTTTATTTCACAAAAAAATGCAGCAAATTTTCTTTTCAAAGGCAGCATGTGCCCTTTGCCTTCAATCCTGTGAGCCACCAAAATTGCTTTGCCTCCTGTAGCTGGTGTGTGATGAGGTGGTGTTTCTGTGGTTCCTTTTTCTCTGTTGTAATTAGGTTTAGATTTGTAGCTCTGCCTTCCCATTTGTCTCTGTTCCTCTGCACGTGTAGTGGGGTATGGATTGTATTTTGTAAGTTTTGACACTTTGAAACTTGCCCTGTACTTACAGTTGAATAGAAATGTTTTGTTCCAGGCTAGCTAAAAAAAGTGATTTAAGAACAGTAGGGTTTTCTTAGGGAAATTTAAAATGCCTGGGTTGGGTTTTATTTGATAGGTTTCCCTGTTATTTGGTTTAATTTGCCTCTTAAAATCCAGCTGTGGCTTTCCCTCTGGCCAAATGCCTCTTACTTGCTGTAGTTGCTTGTCAGATCTACCTGCCATCTTCCATGCCTTGGAAATTGAGAGGTAGGCTGCAAATATTTCATGCAATCACAGAATGGTTTGGGTTGCACGGGACCTTAAAGATCATCCAGTTCCAACCCCTTGCCATGGCCTGGGACACCTTCCTTCTAGACCAGGTTGCTCCAAGACTCATCCAGCCTGGCCCCCTCCCCTTTGCAGGGATGAGGAGTCCACAGCCTCTGTAGGAAGGTGAGATTCCTTCTTGATGAGGGTTTTGGGGAAAGGCTGAGGAATTGGAATAACACTGGTAAGTAGTTGGATTTGACAGCCAGGTATGTGCCAGTACCTAACGCTTGCAGGTATTTAATCTGTTCATTAGGCAGATTATGTGCCTCTTTCACAACAGGTGATAAACACCCATGACAGTTATTCTGTGAAACTTTTCCTGTTTAGGAGCGGCAGCACTTGGAAGCTTTGGTTGTTTTCCTAAAGCAGTGTTCTCGTTTCCCAGGATGCTGCGGCTGCGGTTCCTGCCCGTGGCCGCGGGGCTGTCGGCGGTGTCGCGCCGTTACCACGGGACAGCCCCGCACCCCGGGACCCGGCCTAGGCTCGTGGTGGCGGCTTTCCTCGGGACCACTGCAGTGACAGCAGCTGCCAGATTCCTTTGGCAGAGGTAATATACGGGTATCTAATTTCTCTTCTGCCCCTGGTAAGTACCTGCGGCGGGGATTAAGACCTGCAGGAGACTCGGCAAAGCGTTCCTGCTTGTCCTGCTTCTGCTGCATGGGAGGAATGGCTGTGGGTGATTGCTGATTTGCTGCTGGGAGTGCTCGGGGTGCGACCACGCTCGGGGCTGGCTGAGGCGTTGTCTCACACGGGCTCTTTGATGTGGTTTCCTGCCTGATTTCCTCCCTGCCTGGCGGTTTGTGGTGGTGTGAAGTGAGAAACCTTCGCTTTCGAACGTTCTGATCGAAACAGCGCATCCAGCCAGGATGTGCTCCTCTGGTTTTTTTGTGTCTGCTGGCTGCTTCGTGTATGAAGTGCAGGAGGGGAGCAGAAGGGGACAGTCCGTCTCTTGGAGGGGAAGGTAGCAGCACACGGGGTTTGTGTGGATTTTAAGGGTCAGAGCCTTAGGACACCTCCTGGGCTCTGAGGCTCAAAGCTCATTTCCATAACTGTGGGGAGAAAGGGGATGTTTGGGCTTTCCTGAGGTGGCTCTCACTGAACCCTGGGCCTGTGCCATGTATGAAGTAAAACAGGGACTCCCTTCTCTTCTGTCATGTGGGAGCAGTGTGGCACCAGCAGTGTCACTCAAGCATGTGACTGCAATTAGAGTCTAAAAATAAAGTATTTGCTGAAAGCCTCTGTTCTTTTCATGCTTATATTCAGGTGATTTATTGCTGGCTTTCTGCTCACCTGTGGCTAGAAGGCTCTAGTTTTAATGCAGCGGGAGAAAGGTGATGGGAAATGTTCTGGCTGTTCCTTAGAGCTGTCAAAGCTGGCTCTCTGCTAAGAGGAGTTGCTTGCGTGGAGGAAGAACGCTGTGATCCAGCACAGTGCCGTTTTGTGCTGCATTTTGCTAATGCTCTGCGCTGATGCAGTCAGTGCCTCTGAGGGAATGGCCAGGATAACGCCCCTTTTCCAGCAGGGAAGCGAGCGGGGTTTTTCCACTTAAAACCTTATCCTCAGCATGATCATAAAGTCAGTAGAGTCCTACGTAAAGCTGTCCCAGAAGCACGGAGTTAATCACTCCCTTCTGTAGCAGGTTCCTCTGCTTTTGAAACCAGCTACATTTTCAGGTGTTGGTGTTGCTTTTATCAGGAGGATGGTGCTTGTGGTATGTGGAGTGCTGGGTCAGGGATGGATTTCAGGGAGAGATTTTTGGCTCGTGGAGTACTTTGCTGTTTCTTGGGGGCCCTTGGGCACCTTCCTCAGCTGAGACTGCTGATAGAAAGCAGTCAAAGGAGACCCAGCTCTCACCGATCTGGAGAGGCTGACTTGCTGCTATTACTTGGTCTGCCTTTCCTTCTTCTTCCTTGTCTCCTTTGTCTTTTGTAAATTTATAAAGCACTAAATAGAATTGTACAGACTTTCAAGTATTCCTTTCCTGTCTGAGCCATGAAATAAATCCTCAACGTCAGCAACTGTAAAATAAAAGTGCACCCAAGCTTACAATATTAATTACTTGGCATAAAGCTGCTGAATAAAACAAGGAACAAAACTGATAAGTTTGATGTAGAAAATTCTTCATACTGACGTCTGTGGAAGTTTTAAATGGGCTTTCAAGTGGACATTTTAGCTTTGTTTAGAGTTATAAGGGGTGAAGTGTAAATTTCCTTTGTCCTGAATATGTAAATTAGGTGATCAGTAGAGTTTGAGAGTAGGCGAGGACAGAATGTTTGTAATGACATCCTGAGTTACTCAGGTAGTCATGTCCTGAGTTAGTACAGGAAGTAGCAGTAAGTATAATTAATTAGTTCTAACAGGTAAATATGTAAATACTTCTTTACAGTTAAGGCATTAAAGATGCAACAGGCCAGATCAGTTGAACATTTTAAGTTTCTTGGGCTAGATAGGTAGAAGATTATGACGGTGTGAAGAAAGACAGGAATTCTCAAGTGGAGACTGTCAGGTGCAGCCTGAAACCTGTGTGTTTCAGGTGGATTCTGTAGGATGTGCTGTGGTCAACAGCAGAAGCCAATGCTGGGGTAAGGAAGCTCACACAAAGGTAGAGGAGAAATCAAGGAGTGAAAAGATACATATGAAAAAATCCCCTGGTTGTATGATGCAAGATAGACTTACTTGTGTGTTCCCTAAGATAGGAGGTGGGTTGGTGGGATGGATCTTTGGTCCATCGCAGGTAAGTGTTGCTCCTGTTGCCTTCCTTGCCCTCCAGGAAGTCCTACTGCCTGCTTTTGGGGGAATGTATCTCCTCTAAATTATTACACAACAGGAGTAGCTAATGCAACTCAGTTTTCCTGTGGTGAGGAATGCTTGAGCAGTGCAAATAGCTGAGCTTAGAAGACTAATGAAGTTTACCCTTTCTCAGCAATAACTTAAACTCTGAGGATTTCCAGCTGGCAAGAGAAGCAATTAAGTATCTGGGCATTGGCATAATGAACTGAATTAATTGAAATTAATCTTGGTGCAGTCATTGGCTACTCTAAATGAGGCAGTAATATATGAGAAGTACTAAACCTCACAGTCTGTAGCAAGCTTAATGTTTATAAAAAATATTCTGTTACTCATAGTGGTGTAAAACTTGTACTCTCTTGTTCCTGATACCCGTTTGGAGTGTTACGAAATGGCTGCAGATCTGTTCTTCATGTCACAGCCCTTCCTGGCTGAATCTGTGGGCATCTGAAAGCACTTAAATTGGCATTTTGGAGCTGAAGCTTGTTAATCAATCTAATACTGAGTGAAATAAGGGAGCAAAGGTACCTTTGGGGGCACAGAGGGACCTCTGTAAGCAGAGTCTTACCAGTGCTCTTCCTGACAGACTGAAAATACTTAGTTAATGCTTCATTTCTTATCCTTCTGTGAATAAATTAGTGGTAAGAAAGAATAAGGTCAAGACACCTGTGTTGCTGGACTTTGTTGGAGCGAGTCCAGAGGAGGACCCAGAGCTGCTCCCAGGGCTGGAGCCCCTCTGCTCTGGAGCCAGGCTGAGAGAGCTGGGGCTGCTCCCCTGGAGAAGAGAAGGATCTGGGGGACCTTAAAGCCCCTTCCAGGGCCTAAAGGGGCTCCGGGAGAGCTGGAGAGGGGTTTGGGACAAGGGATGGCTTCCCATTGCCAGAGGGCAGTGTTAGTTTAGATACTGGGAAGGAATTGCTCCCTGGGAGGATGGGCAGGCCCTGGCACAGGGTGCCCAGAGCAGCTGGGGCTGCCCCTGGATCCCTGAATGTGCCCAAGGCCAGACTGGACACTGGGGCTTGGAGCAGCCTGGGACAGTGGAAGGTGTCCCTGCCCGTGGCAAGGGGTGGAACTGGAGGAGCTTTAAGGTTCCTTCCAAATTAAACTGTTTTGGAATTCTATAACTCTGTTTAAGAATGCATTGATTTTTTGCACCAGTGTCCTGGGGGCTTTAGAGTAATTTGCTTAGAATACATTTTTAATGGTAGAATTGCTGGAAATATCTTATGCCAGCTGAAACAGAGACTTTAAAAATCTCTCATGTAGTAAAACAAAGGAAACCACATAAATCCATAGTCAAGAGGGGAGAAACCTGTTTTATAGCTATAGATGTGTCAGGTGCAACTTAACCTAATGTAGGGGAGAAAAGATGAAAAACTCTAGGTATTATCCATGTGAGATTATTTTTATTTTTAGAGCTCTGCTGTGTTTATATATTGTGGGGTAGAACAAGATGATCTTTAAGGTCCTTTTCAACCCAAAACATTTTGTGATTCTATGGTTTTTTAAAATTCTTTGTGAGAGGTGACACACTCAAGAGACTACCCTTGGGATTGCTGTGCTGAGGGTTTTTTCCTAAGACTTCAAGACACGTTGATCTGGGAGTGGTGTCTTGAAAGAACACTGGGTTCTCTCTGATGGCTTTTGGTTGCACACTGGGATTTTTCCATGGACACTGGGGAAGGAAGGGATCAGATCCTGGGGGCACAGCCCTATACCCCACTGTGGTGAGCTCTGTTTGGAGATGAAAGCAGCATCTCCTGGATTAAGAAATACCAGACTTATAGCTCACAAGGATATTGGGGTAATGTCAGGATGCCACAGCATGTGTCATTAGTCTGACTGCCTTTGTGAAGTTCTTGCCACAAATTTGCCAATTTATGTCAGTGTTGAGTATGTGAGAGATGAGGAGGGAAGCAAAGTAGTAAAGAGTTCTGTGAGTAGGGTGATACCCTGAAAAATTGGGTTGTAGTTCTTCATAATCTCTGGTGAGTTTCTTATTAAAGTTTCAGGTAACTATTTTAGATGCTGAATAGGGTTGAGCTGAGGGTGAGACAGAGCTCCTTGCTGAAAGTTCTCCTGATCCCTGGAGGTAGCCTGTTCTTATGAGTGTCATGTCCAAACTTGCTTTTGGCATTACAGCTTGAGAGCCCCGAAGTCTTAAGTGGCTTTTAAACCTCACTGGGATATCTCCAGATGTTTACATCCAGGGAGAACGGCAGCTCTTAGTCAACTGCAGAACACATGTGTCAGGCAAGATTCCTCCCTCCTGCTTCTGGTTTCGTGGCAGCACCTTTGCTGACTCCTGAGTGCCCAGCTTGTTGTTAGATCTCTTACATTTCCTTCTGAGACTGAACAGCAACTGATAGCTGAGTACTTTGCTACTGTCTTCAGGATTAGAATAGCTGAGCACTGTTATCTCTGGCACAAAGCTCTCTGATTTTTTCATGCTGTTCTGCTTCTGTCATTCAAAGAAGAAAAATACTTTCAAGTGGGGGGGTGTGATTCATTGGAAGACCTGCAACTTGGAGTGTTGTGCCAATGCCTAGTGTGAGTCCCAGGATCCTTCCTGGATTATATCCTATGGTTGCATGCCTTTGGCTCTCTTAAAGAATGATTCCCTAAGAGAGAATTTATCATTGCAGGCCTCTGGTAGCTTGGTGTTTTTGGGGAGGGTAAGGAACCTAATCTTACACTTGATTGTTGGCTTTCTCCAAGGATTCAAAGGAGATACTGCTAAGTGGGTGGGAAATAGTCTTTGTTTCAAATTCAGTTCACTGGAGGGAAAAACAGTCTGAAGAGATCAGAACGGTTGAAGCATGGCAGTAGGATTCAGGATCCAGGGCAGGCACACTCTGCGGAGAGAGACTGGTGGCTGGTCTTGGCACACAGTGAAGGGAGGCTTTGTATTTTCATTTCCCTTTTGTGCAGAAGCTGCAGCACCAGGAATTCCATTGGAAAGTCAGCCTCGTCAAAGAGCGGAGGGGAGAGTCTTCACTTGCTGAGTTAAGTCCAGCAGGGTCCATATTTCTGGAGCTAGGGGCTTTTTTTTGTCCAGCCATACTCTGACGTCTGCACTCAAAGACTTTTTTTGTGTGGGCTGAGTGTGGAAGTTGCAGGTGTTGGAAGCCAAGAATTTCAGCACAGGGTGGTAAAATACACAGAGGAGAAGGGGCACGTAGAGTGCTGCTCCTTCAGTGGTTATTTCAGTGAGTAGTTTGGCCAGTGGCCTGGAGGTGAGGAAGAGCTGTTTAAAATCTTGCTTGAGAAGTAGCCTACAGGCTCTGCCTTTCTCCTCAGAGCTCATTTTCCTGAATGCTGGGATGGTGATCTGACTGTGGAGCAGAGTTAATTACCTGGATAAACCAGAGGGAGGAAAAAGCCGACTGTATTTAAACAGCCTCCATCTCTATCACTGGAGCAACTGACTTGACAGCCTGATGGATTGAAGGAATGCGTGGGATGTGCTGAAAATGTTTGATTTTTCAATTTCATCTATCCCTTCCCTGGTCTGCTAGCTGTCAGTCAAGCATTACAGGAGCAAATCTTTCCTGATACAGCTATTCTTCAGCATGTTTCATATGGAATAGCTTAGTTGTGGAGATAAGCCATTGATTTCCTATCGCTTTTCTATCCCCTTTTCCCAAGAGACTTCCTGAGAGCTACTTAAGATGGGTGTCCTGCCTGCACAAGGGCTTTCCATGTCAGTGCTGCTGGTGTAGCCTCAGCTGGTAACTGCATATTCCAGCCTATTGCACAGCTCCTCAAGGATGTGCCAGTGCTGATTGAACTTTCGGGAAAGGCTTCAGCAGAGGTGCCAGTGTGGACTTCATGCTCCAAGAGAGATCAGCTGCCAGACTGTTCCAGGGAAATAATTTCCCTATCTTAAGATTCTTGTGGAGGACCCAGGTTTGGATCCTGTCCCTGAAAGTTTGGTTCAGTGGGGGTCTTAAAGATGGTACTTTGCTGTAGGACTTGCAAACATATGTTGGCAAATTGAGATTCAGAGTCTTTTCAGAATGGAAAGTGCATAAAACTCCATTCTTATGTGAAAAGGCAGGATTAATACTGCTCTTCACTGACCACTTGTGTATTTTATTACATCAGACCCCTGTAATGGAGCTGTGTTCTGTCCCACTGTGGACTAGAAACCTCTGAACCCCTATCTGAGCTGATCCCTTCCAGCCCAAACCATTCCATAAATCATAAAGTGCTTTCTTCCCACTGGTACTGTGGAAGGTGTGCAGTTATTTAGCCCATTCCCATCTGTCTTGTTCTGTGACTGTCAGTGAATTATTGGATGCTGATAAGGAGAGAGTTGTCTTTTATTCTGGTAGCATTTAATTGAGGGAGCACCTGCCCTCATTTCTCCTTCTTGGGAGCTGATGTGCTGAGATTGCTGCAAGCTGTGGATGGTGTTCCTGCCCATGGCAGGCGTTTGGAATGAGAGGATCTTTAAGGCCCGTTCCAACCCATGATTCTGTGATTTCTGGGGAGACAGACACAGACTCTCTTCTGTTAATATTAAATACCACATCTGTGTTTTCCAGGAAACTGGTAGGATGAAGTATGTGTAGCCTTTTGTTTAGAGCTTGGGAGACTTCAAAAATCTTGGTTTGTTTTTGTTTTTCTCCCAAGGCAGCCCTTTTAAAACAAACTCACACAGCTGTAAATGACTACGTTCATAGTTCCAGGCAGTACCAAAGTGGCCAAGGAGCAGCACCTGTGTGTAAGCTCCATACCCTGTGATTAGTCCAAAACAAACCACCAGGAATGCAAAGCAAAGGCAGATTTGCTTAAATTATGGGCAGGCTGGAATGTTTCCCTGAGCTCTGTTTGAGTCCTTTAGAAAGAGAAATAATTTTGTCAAACCGTTGGCTTTGCTGCTTGTGACATGTTAACGGCTCCTCAGAGATTGTAATTTCACTGATGTTAATGGGGTCTGAGCTCTGTCTGATTCTAAACTGCTTTACAAGTAAAGCATGGGAAAGCCAGAGCATTGTTTGGCTTAGGGATTTATCCTGCTTTTTATTTAATCATCCCATTGCCAGTTGCAGTTCTGCGAGTTGCTCCTGACTCTCACTTGAAGTGTTGAGTCTTGGTCTATGAATGGAGTTGCCTGAAGATCTTTGTATTTGAACAGCAAGGGAAAAGGGGTCCTGTGCTCTGCCAGAGTTTTATTTTCACCTTGAGGATAAACAACTCCAGTTTTGTTGTCACAAATCTTGCAGCACTGGTGTTTAGAAGAGTTATTGGTGGAAGAAGGGGATAAAACAGCCTGTCAGCTGCTGGAGATAGAAAATAAATCAGCTGAGCTGAAACAAAAAGGTTGTTAGTCCTGAGTCCTGCAGTGCTGATGGTAAAACACATTTCTGTCACTTTGTATATCTTTTTGAGGAAGCAGAGGTGGAATTTAGTGCTAGAGGAGGTATGATATTCCCTTCTCCCAGTGTTTCTTGCATGTCTGGTTTTTGGAAGAGGATGTGATAATTCACTGAGTGATTTGGACTGAGAAAACTTACTGTGACCACTAGTCTGGGTTTTGGTGTGGGGTGGAAATTGGATTACAACAGGGGAATGCACACTGTATTCCAAGGGGGCTTTTGCTTTGCAGCCCTCCCCACTGAACTGTAGCCAGTGTTTCACTCGGGTAGAGCCTGGCAGGACCATTTTGTTGCAGCCTTAGCACCACTCAGTCACTTCCTAAACAGGTGCTTTCTTTCCTGGGACAGGGCCTACGCAGAAGACTCATCCTCCTCCGTCAGACACGGCCCGAGGGCAGAGCCGGGGGAGAAGGGGAAGCACGAGGAGGAGGAGGAGGAGGAGCAGGAGAGCAGCGGCAGCCAGGGCAGGCGGGCAGTGACATCGTCGGGCGATGAGGAGGTGCCGCCGGAAGGGAAGAAGAAGAAGCGCTCTGGGTTCCGGGACCGCAAGGTACCAAACTTGGGCATCTTGCAAGAGAGAAAACTTGCTCTGTACCTGTCTTTATTTTCTAAGAGACCTCACTGTTTTGGGAACCTACTTTCTTGGCATGTTGCCATGAGTTTCTGTGGGTTGAAACTTCTGTGTTTGGAAAGCACAATATGCTGATCCTCTGAAATGGAGACCTCTTCTCCCACCTCCGCTTGGATGTCCAAGATAACCAAGGCTCCTGCTCTGATGGCTGTTAGGTGGTGCATGCAAAGCAGGGAGTTGGTGCCAAAGCTTTTAAACCATCTGGGACATTCAGCATGTGTGTCTCAGAGTCCATCTCTTTGCCTGTGAATATACACAGTGCATGTAGGAAGCAGTAGAGGATGAATGTGGAAGGGAGGGTTATAGGAAAGGTGTACTTTAATTCTTCATTTTATTATTCTGTGCAAATGTAGTTGTTGAAATACAGCCTCAGTCCCTCTTCATGGTTAGTCCTGGCTCTCTCTTGATGCTTCTGGCTATTTCATTTTGAGATCAAACACATTTTAAAGAGGAGGAAAACCTGAGTAATAAACTCTATTGTTAGCTTGTGACCTGCCTTCACTCTTGGGCAATTCCAGGAGCCCTGTGCTCCTCAGAACTGACAACTGGTTTGGCACTGTCTGAAACCACTGTTATTAAAGGATGTCCTGTAACTGGGAGCTGGCAGACAGCAGTATTTTATTTTTTAAGCCCGTCTGGATGTCAGTTTTATTGGTCTGTGTTGGATGATGTAATATTGTTGCAGCACCAAAGAGGAGAAAGGAACTGTGCAGAACATCTACTCCCATTTTTTTAAGATTTGCTTCTGATAATTATTTTTAAGCCTGTATTCTGGAGGTTGCATCTCATTACCTGTTAAATTGTGGATGGTCATATATAGTGGCTTAACAGCTTCTCATGAAAAATTAAGAGCTGTTTCCTTTGAAGCTGCTGAATTATGTCAGTTCCTGGTCAGAGTAGATTACACAACTTGAGATTTCAAATGCCTCGTGGTATTTGGGGCTCCAAACTCTCTCCTGTTGTGACATGTTGGTGGCAGCTCAGTGAAGTTACATAGTAAGATACTGAGCTGAAATATTCAGAATCATCCAGGAATGTGGGTTCTTGGAAGCTGCTACTTTTCATGGCAACTGGGTGTCAGGTGCTCTGACAACTCCAGCTCTTGCCAGTTCCACTCAAGAAAAGCAGGTTATTGGTTTTTTCCAGTGTCAGCAGATGGAGGCAGGTTGCAAAGAGCAAACCACAGTCCACTTCCATCCACACTCTTATTTTTGAATACAGTGAGTGTAAAGATTGATTTTTGTCTGACGTGGCTGCTGGCTGGGGAAGCCAGAGGAAGTTTCTTTAGAGGCAAGGACTGTTGTTCCAGTTGTTAGAGATGTGCCTGTGTTGAACAGCTCTTTCCTTCCCAAACTAGGCAGGGAGGAATATAGCCATAATTTCCAAATAAGACACAAGCCAGGTGTGCCCAAAAGACGGGAATAGTGTGTGGCCTGGATCCCTTCTCATCCCAGTCCGCCTTCCTCCGAGAGCAGGAACTCAGGAGCAGCGATTTCCTTGGGAACAGCCCTGTTCAAGACAGCCCTCATCATCTTTGTGCCAACACAAGCCTTTTCTCTGCAGCCCCGAGACAGAATGTACCTTGTGTGGCCTGAATGCCAATGTTGCAAAGCGCCAATAAAGGCAGGATGTGCCAGCTATTCTCCCAGGTGCCTGCTCCGTGTTTGAGCGGCTCTGCTGTGGGCTCGGTGTTTGATCAGCAGCTGCTGTGGTGAGTCACCTCGGGAGCTGTGTTTGAATGTGGCCAGCTCAGATGGCAGGGGAAGGTGTGCCCCTGCTCCTGGCTCGAAATCAGGGCTGCTCCCAGGATGTGCTGCTCCCCTAATTGTGTCACACCTTGGGGATTCTTGACTCTTCTGCGTGTGTAAGAAACCCCCAACAAACATCACCACCCACAGTAAAAACTCTTCCCATAATGAATTGAAAATAGCGTGGGATTTTCCTTGTGAAAAAATTAAGCCTAATTGGAAGTGTTTAACACTTGTTTGTTATCCTAACGTTGCTCTTAATTAAGTTGATGATTAGCGGTGAAGCAATAAATTAAGTTTGACATTGCTGTTTTGGATAGTGATGCAGTGAGAGGGAAGCTGAAACACAAACCACTCTCAGGTGTTGGGACTGTGTGTGGCTGGTTCCCAAGCACGTGTTGTCTGAGCGGTGTGTAGGTCTTGGATGTGTAGGGCAGGAAAGGAAAAAATTACTTGTGTGCCTGCATAGTTTGAAGGCTAATGAGCTGTAATACATGATGGGGGGGCGGGCTGATGGGTTAATTAACTTGCTAAAAGTGTTGGCATGCAGCAGCAGGGCTGACTTAGCGAGATGTACTGGCAGTGTTTGGGTCCTGCAGGTATCTTGCCTTGGGATGTTTGTTGTGCCGAGCCTTAATTTGGGTGTGTGTCACAGGAGGAAGCACAAAGAAAATGAGTCCTAATTAATTTATCCTATTAAGATGTGTGCTGTTGCATGGTCAGGGAGGCCCTGGAAGTGCCTTGAGATGTTAATTTAGAGCTTTATTTTCATGTCTGCATAGGATTTAGGGTTTTTTTCTTTTAACCTGAGGCTTAGCATAAACATTGACAGTCTCAACAGCATCTTCATTCTTGTAGAGCAACAGGGATTACTTGCTTGTCTTTCTCCTCTAGTACATGCTCTACTAATAAATGCAAAAAAGGGATTTTCCCCTTTGGGTCATATCATCTTTCTGGAGGTGCCTGATTATGTGAGGCTGCAGTTCTTGGGGGCACGATGAGAATTTTGGCTGGTCTTCCTTGCATCGAGGACTGGTGTGTACTGGGGAAAGGTGAGAGGTCAGGAGAGGAGACTCTTGCCTGGCATGATTTTCTGTGCAGGTTGCTTTGAAGCAGTGCAAAACCCCTCACAAGTGGTGGTTGTCTGCACCCAAATGCATGAGCTCTTATCTCCACATCTGGGTAGGGACCAGGGCACCCCTGTTATCACCCACTTGATGTTCAGCACCCAGACTTGAATAAGTGAGTTTTTTGCCATTTGCAGCATTTTGGCTGCTCCCTTCTTGACCTGGCTTCATGTTGCACCCAGCCTTGCAGACAGAGGGATGGGCTGTAACATTTGTCAGTTTTTGCCAGCTGATTAGCTCATTAGCAAGAATGATGTAATTGAGTTCAGCTGCAGGCAAAAGGGAAGAAGTGTGGCTGCATTTGCTCTGTTCTTGTAGGGAAGCTTGTGGAAGAAGGGAGATTTCAGTTGTGATGAAAGCAGCCTGTGAGATGCTAAAAAGCAGTTTAAATTCTACTTTTTTGGTCTAGCTTGTGCATTTTTGTGCTGTAAGCTGAGACAGGAAATGTGGTTTTGAACCCATGTTGTTAGTAAGCTGTTGTTGCTTTGGAAGTAATACTCTAGATGCTCTAAACATGAGGAGAAAAGCACCTGACAGCAACAAGACTGACAGTAGCATCTTAGCAGGGCCTTAAAATGGATACAGAGGGAAGAGCCATTGTGGATACGAAGTCAAGTGGGATGAAGTGAAACATGGTTTTACTGGCAGAAACGTCAGGACTCCTGTCTCTGGTGCAGCAGTGGGGTTGTTGAGTTGTGCCTAGCTGGGGTGAGGGAAAGCCTTCGATAGTGCCTTGCAACAAACTTTTCCACAGGCTTGGAAAATTTGGCTAGTGAGTTTTTTTTAGCTAGAAAGCAGGCTGTGTTGAGGGGTTGCCATGGATGGAGGACGCTGGTCATGGTCTGTGGTGTCTGCTCTTGGCTCCAGTCTGGGGTTTCATACTGTCCTTTGGTTTGTCTTGCTTGAAGGTAAAAATACTGAGCTGCTTCTGGCTGATTAAGCTGGGTGGGGTGTTATTCATGAGATCAGGTCAGGCAGGAGGGAGATGTGGGCCTGTACCCACGAGTGGAAAGATCACTTTGGCATAAGGAGCTGCCTCCTGCCAGGTGGGAGCAGTAGACAAAGCCAGAAAGAGGTGGGAAAGTGGGTATCATCTTTTGCTGGGACTTGGAGCTTGGCAATAAAGCAATTGCCTGCATTCCAATGCCTTTATCTGTGGAGAACCTTGTGGACTGAAGCAGTAAAAGCGGGATTAGGTTTGTTGATTAGAGGTGCAAAGGGCATTAGGGACAAAAACTTTCTCCTGAAGGAGGGAGGGAACTGCCTGTAGTGGTTGATGCGAGGACATGTGAATTAAGGAAAAGCTGTGGTGGTGCAGAGACAAGGGGAGAGAATGCTTTAGGTATTGTCATTCTAGATAATGTCATCTGTGGTTGCATTGCTGGAGGTCTGAGCTGGGGCAGATAAAGAGGAGACTGGCTTGCTTTACCAAAGCCTGGCTTGGGGGATTCAAAGCATTTGGCTTGTTTTATGCCAGAAATAAGAAAAACTAGAAGAGGGTGTTTTCTGTCTGATAAACATCAGGCTGAGGAAGTTGTTTGAGTTTAAGGACAAGGCTGAACCAGGACCGAAGCCAGGAGTGATCTACAGCTGCCTTGGCAGTAGCCTTGATCTTGCTTGTTCTCTTGCAGCACATCATCAGTTGGGCTTTTTCCCTCCTGGGGCTCTGGGCCAGCTGCAGGTTTCAAGTACATTATGGATTGTTGAACATGGCATATAATGCAGGAATGAAAAGCTGAAGTAAGGAGGAAAGTTTTCCATGCTAATACATGATGAAGTGTAGGTGTCTGTGCCTTTTTCCACTCTTGTGGCCTTGTGTTGTGATTTTGTTTAGAAAAGCTTTCTATTGTCTTTGATTCATTCCGGCTGTGTGAGGGAAAACTGATTCTAGGTACAAAAAAAATCACTGCTGGCAGAGTTAGGAAGAAGCAGATTGGTGGGGAGGACTGAGTTTCTGGGGAATTCTGCCAATGCGATAGAAAAGAGGAAAAAATGATCTTGGGTGACTGAGCAACCAGCTGTGGTGCCAAGTGATTTTTTTCCAGGACTCTGCTTGAAAGTAAAGGTTTCTCCCAGCTTTCCAAGACTTTTTTCTTTTACTTCATATATTAATCACAAGTCAAACCCTTCAACGCTGTGGTTAAAATGTTGGGCTGCTTTAGATTCATAAATGTGACGCCAGTGCTTTTTCTTATGCTCATGTTTTTAAAGCACCTTCAGGGATTTTGTGAATTTGTTTTTCTTCTGCCACCATGAAGAGTCTAAATTTATTCATAATAAAGATTTTTAGTGTTTGTTCTTAATCCTGGGACATTAGCAGCTGATATGTCCAATTTTCATGGTTGTTCAAAGGGTTTTTGAAAGGAATAATGCCAAAAGGGTCCAGAGTTGTGTTGTTGCACGCAACTTGTCCTGTGGCAAATCTCTTTGAGGACTTGAGTCACTGTGGGGCAGGAACAGTGCCCATCTAACGCTGGCTAAATCTCATTTCCAGGTGATGGAATACGAGAACAGGATCAGAGCCTACTCCACGCCAGACAAAATCTTCAGATACTTTGCCACGCTGAAGGTCATCAACGAGCATGGCGAGTCCGAGGTTTTCATGACCCCGCAGGATTTCGTGAGATCCATCACCCCCAACGAGAAACAGCCGGAGAGTGAGTGGTGTGTGGGTGGTGGTCAGGGGAACTGGTTCTCCCCAGTCTCTGCTACCTGGTCTTTAAACTTCCCAGCTCTCATTGCCAGGGCTAGAAAGCATCTCCTGAAGCTCTCCTGCTCCAAGCCCAAAATTAGCCTGAGCCCTTTCATGTTTCCGAAATGCTGATGCAATGTAGCAGATCTGGCTGGTGTGAGCCCTTGAAGAGCAGATGGGATGCCTTTCTCCTATATTTAATAGGGAAAGATTACCTTTTACTGGAACACTTCCCAAACCTACAAAAGGAGGTTGCTTTGGCAAGGAGAACCTCAGCAGTAAAGGTTAGTCTCAATGATCTTAGAGGCCTTTTCCAACCTAAAGGGGTTGAGGCAGCCCCATGTCAGGGTAGGGCTCATCTCTGCCATCTTCAAATTCCATGTGGATTAAAGACAAACACATCACTTGTGATAGCTGGGGGGTTTGGCAATCAACAAGTGGGAGAGTGACACCTTGCTCTTGTCTGGAAAGCTGTGTCCTGAATATTTGGTGTTGGTGGGGTGTCAGGAGGTTTTTGTCTGTGTTCCATTTTGGAGGAGATTCATGTTTCTTGGTCTCCCACGTTGCATCTCAAAGAACGAAACAGTCTTTTGTCAAATTAAAACTCCCCTTGTCTCTGCAGACATTAATGAAGAACTCCAGCCCCCAAATGTTAGCTTTTTGAGTGTGGGGTTTATGTCCAAATTGTGAAACTGTTTTGATATCTTAGATGACAGCTGCTAAATAAATACTGTGTACCCTTGCGCTTAGAAAATAACAATATGAAGCGTGTGCAGGAGGGAAGAAAAAAATAATCCTGGCATTAGTGTTTGAAGCATGTAGGTGAATTGATATTTAGGTTTCCATCAAGGCCTGGAAATGGCTGTAGTTTCCATGTGAATTAATGGCTGTAGGTTACCATCCTGTCTATCTGCAACTTCTTGAACTGCTACTTGGAAAAGCAGTAGCACCTGTCTGGAAGCTTAAAAAACATCCTGTGTTTCATTTCAACACATCTGACTCCTTTTTTAGTTCTTCCACGTGCTTGGTGCATTTTGAGGTGTGTAAAGAAAATAGGTGGAAGAGGCTCAGCCAACACCTCCTTCAGAGACAAGCAGAGGGGACTAATGGGAAATAATAACTCATCAGTCTTAGCCACTCACTTCCCACTGTATTCCCATGGTTATCCTGGCTGTTGAAATGGCCCCGTGAAGCCAGTCACTGCCTTTAAGTGCCTGCAAATGCTGCCAGTCAGTGACACACAGCAGCTTGTAAGGGAAGAAAGTGGCCTTAGGTGCTCTTGGCAAATGGAATGGGATGGAAACTGAGCTTGGGCTGCCCATCAGCAGGCAGAGCAGGAAGGTAGGCATCTCAGATTTTGAGTTGAAAAATCTGTCTTCAGAACTCTTACTGTTGTGGATTTGCTTCTAGATGGAGCTGCTCTAGGGTGGTGGTTCCTTATGAGCTCTGTACATCATCACAATCACAGTAAATGGGGTTTTTTAATACATAGTGAACAGTAGAAGACTAAAACACTTATTGCTACAATAAAGTCAAACCAGCCATAAATTTGTTCTCCAATGTTTTTAAAGCTGGTAGTAAAAAACAAAAGAAAGATGGGTCTGGTTTTCAGATCAGAAATTGAAAACAAAGAGTGCTACCTGCTGGCCAGATGAGTTCTGTGCTTCACACCCTGCTGGTGCTTTTGACTCATAGGATAATTTAGGTTACAGGTTAGTTGGGAAATGCTGGGGCTGCTTTTTCCATGAGTCACGACTTAGGTGTGCCCTCCACTGGGGCTGGAGCATCCTGCCTTCATCCCAAGGTGTTCCTTGGGGTTGTGATGTAGCCTGGTGTGCTCCTGGGAAACCTCTTTGAGGTAATCCTTCAGTGTGCTCAAGCTGCAGTTCGTAATTTCAGGGAGTAACTTCTTGTAAATGCCTCTGCTGTTTTATGGAGAGAAAACACTGTGGAATATAAGTGATCTGGAGTAATGAGGTAGCTGAGTCCCTGCTGTATTTAAACTGCTCATCTACTGTGAGGTATCATGTGCCTGATTCATTTTTATGGATTACGTAGGGGAAAGTTTGATTTATTGTCAATAAAGTCAGCTTAATTCTAGCCTGTGTTTTGCTAGCTTGGGGAAAATGAATGCCAATTCCTCAGTTCCTGTAGATTGCTTTCTCTGGTTCAGTCAAACTTCCTGCCACAGCATTCCCAAGTAGGCAAAGCTGTGCTTAAGGAATGACGTGCGCTTGCTGAGCTTGGAATGGTTTGTCAGAAGAAGCCAAAGAATGGCATTAAACTTGAAAGCTTTAAAAAAATAATTTCTTTCTGTGCTATCTGGGAAGTTCAAGTGCCAGGAGAAGCGTGGGTGGTGATTTCTGCTCCCTGCAGTCCTGTATTATTTTTTTTTCCTCCCACGTCCTCTTGTACCTGAGAGATAAGTTTGCTCCAAGAGTGGATGGACAGGGATGGATGGCTGTTTCCTACCTGGTGCTTCCTTGGTACCCCGGTCTCAAACCTGCTGAAAATACACTGAAAACCCTCTGGTGCGAAGTGCAAGGGTTCCCTCCATTTCCCTGAGATTTTCTGGGTCCATTCTGCACTGATTGTTTTCCTGGGGAAAGTGAGTATTTTGGAGCATCCTGGACTAAGAAGGAGCTGTGTCATGTTCAGCCAGTATCAGTTTTCTTATGGCCTTTGCAATAAGGATTGAAAGAAGTAAAAAATACTTCTTGTATCTCATCCCAGCATGCTGTAATTGAAGGCAGGTTGTCTCCAAACCAGTCCTGCTCTTCCATCCCTGTATTAACCTCGCTGGTTATCCCAGACTCCTGCCATAGGAAAAATGCATTTCAAGTTTCACCACATAATGAGCAGCAACTCAGATATCTGAGCCCTTGGAAGGTTTTTTTGTTTGAGTGTAAGAAACCCCAAACATGCTGCTGAGTGCAGCCAGAAGCAGCAGCTGTGCCCCTGCAGGCTCTGTGCACGGGATGGTGATGGAGGAGAGGAGCCATGAAGGACGGAGCTGATTCCTGGTGGCTGGATCCGAGTGTACAGCTTGCTTCTCCTGTTAGAAATGGTTTGTTTTCCGTGTCTGAACTTCATGAGAAGCTGAGCACAAGCTGGCTTCTGGAGTGGATTATTTGTCATTTTGATTAAAGTTTATGAAATATGGATCTGATCTCCTGTAGAACCAGCCAGGAGCTGTGACAAGCACTCATGCGATGGAGAGGGGAGAACTCCCTGGGCTGGTACAGATCCCTAAAGTTACACAAAGTGTTCAGCTGGGATATTTAAGACCTAGTAGGAAGCCAGAGATTCTGGGATTCCAGTCCTTCAGGGAGAAGTCGTCAGGAAAAGGATGCCAGTGAGAGGTAACTCAGAGGTACAAGCTGGGGTTCTTTTTTTGTGGAATTTTTGTGGAAATCTGTAATTCCTAGGCAAGAATCATCTTTGAGCCTGTCATGCCTGACATGAGACCCCAGGAAAAGAGCCAAGGAGGAGCGAGAGGTGCATTTACATGTATGCTTATGTGCTAAAAGTCAAATAAGTGAGGGCTTCCCATACAGGTGACAGGTTGGTGTGGCTGATCAGGTGTTTTAGGAAGGCATGTCTCACAGTGAGACTGACTGGCCTGTTGGAGCAGGAGGAGATAGATGAGAACAAGTCCCGTGGTCCTTCATTCCTGGAACAAAACAGTCCTGCACTTGAACACAAGCCCGAGGCTGTTGTCCCCTGAGAAATCTCAGGCAGCTCATTGTTTGCTTGCAGGTTACATTTTAGATTCAGAGGGGGAATACTCTGAATACAGCAATCAGAAGCTGGATTACAGCTCTGGAGGGGAAAAGTTGCATTTTCTCCTGCAATAATATGCCTGTGGCATATCACAAGCACAGTTAGCAGGCTCTTCAGTCTTCATAATTAGCCCTTTTATTCATCTGCTGGCAAAAAAAAGAGTCCATGTTATATATTAAGCAGTGGGGGAAAAAGCAGATCATGAGTGAATGTTACCCAAATAACGTGAAAAATCTGACAAGGATATCAAGACTGGAAGGAATTGAAAAGGTTTTTCCATCAGTGGGAAGCTGCTGGTATCCCAGAGGAAATCATGATGGTTTCTAATTGATTTCAACCGTGTTCTTGGTGTAATATAATTGTCCTTCTCCTGGAAGCTTGTGTTTTAAATGGTTTTTAGAACTGCTGTCTATAACCTGCTGCCTATGGATTTATTTTTACAAGATAACATGAAGAGCTTAGTGATTGTCTAGATATTTATCAAGTGTGGTAATTAGCTGGCTTTGAGAAAATCCATGGAAAGTATGTTTTTGTTAATCAATAGGAACATAATAAACATTTGATTTTAGATTTGGCTATTGCTGAACAAGACTAAGAACAAGTTATTCTGTGTTTTTTCCTTTACATAATTCATTCCTTCTCCATGAAAACATCCTCCCCAGCCCAAAATGACGGAAGTAAATGCAGGGAGTACGGTTCTGCTGTTGAACACCCTCTTTTCCCCATTGTGGCAGGCAGTGAGTGTTAAGTAATTTTTGTTTTATATTGAATCATTTTTATTTTTAGAGTGCTGTGAAAGTACCATCACATGAATAAAAGTGGCAGCCTATATCCCTGGTATTGGTGAGCAAATGGTGTCAGTCTACTCTGAAATAACATTTCTCGTGGTGCTCTGTGCTTAGGTGCTCCGTGGCAGTGCTGCTGTTTATTTCAGGCCCCTGATAGGTGGTATCAGAAATTGTAGGAGTAATAAATAGTGGTAGTTAAACTTTCCAGGGAAGCTGATTTGGAAATCATTGCAGGTGACTGAATGCTGCTGGCAGTGAGTGGCTGGTACTGAGCCCTTGGCTGCAGGAGCAAAAGGGATGCGTAGGGAAAGCTGAGGTGTTGTACAGGGTGTCAGGTAAATAAAAGCATATTCTGGGGCAGGTCATGGTGGAAACTCTGGGTGTGTTCAACAGAAACAACAACTGAAGCTCTGGGCGGTCTCTGCAATCCAGAGTAGCCATGGTGTGTGTCCCAGGAAAGCTTGAAGCAGCCAGGTATCCTCCTGAAAATTCTGGATTTCATTGCTGCATTTCTTGAGGAAATCCTTTCAACCACTTCTGGCAGAATGCTATTTCAGCCCCTGCTCCCCAGTGAAAGGTGGAAAAGCTCTTTGTTCCTGGTTAAACATGCCTATTAGCCTGTGTTCCTGCAGCTCGGCAGCAATAGCCGAGCCAGGGACTGTTTGTCTTGGGAGTGTGGCACTTAGAGACAATCCTGTGGTGCCTTTAACACAGCACTCTGCCTTTTGAAAAACAGAGCTGTAATAGCTCACATTCTTCCCTTCCCTTGTTCAGCTGTGATTGTCCTCATCCATGCAGTGTTTCCATTGGCTCTCCTGGCTGCACAAATGCTGAATTCCTATTGTAGCAACTTGGACAAAAAGCCTCTTGGGGTCTTTATGTAATTTAAAGACAGACCCCAGGCACCAGGTAACAGACCCTCTTTGTTGGTTTCCTTTTGTCAGGTTTAAAGGCTTGTGGAAAAATAAACTGTACTGGAAAAGGAAAATGTATAGAGTAAAACTGTATGCCTTGAACATAAATGCCCCTTTTCAGCTTTTGAATTGGCTTCTTCTCTCAGGTCCTATGTAAGAGGAACTTCACAGAGGAATTTAAGTGTGCAGCTTAATTGATGCAGCAGAGGAAATGGGACATGGTTGTGCATGGCTGGGAGGGTGACCATAAGATGCTGGTAGGAGCCAATGTGCTTGTGTGTGCAGTGGAATTGTGGAATCATCAGGGCTGGAAAAGATTTTAGGGTTGAGTTCAACCATTGGCCCAGCACTGCCAAGGCCACCACTAAACCATGTCCCCAGGTGCCATATCTGTGTGGCTTTTAAATCCCTCCAGGGATAGTGACTCCACCACTGCCCTGGGCAGCCTGTGCCAGCGCTTGACCACCCTTTTGGTGAAGGAATTTTCCTGATATCCAATCTAAACCTCCCCTGGCCCAGCCTGAGGCCGTTTCCCCTTGTCCTGCCCCTGTTCCCTGGCAGCAGAGCCCGACCCCCCCGGCTGCCCCCTCCTGTCAGGGACTTGTGCAGAGCCACAAGGTCCCCCCTGAGCCTCCTTTGCTCCAGGCTCAGCCCCTTTCCCAGCTCCCTCAGCCGCTCCTGGGGCTCCAGCCCCTTCCCAGCTCCGTTCCCTGCCCTGGACACGCTCCAGCCCCTCCAGGGCTCTCTGGCCAGGAGGGCCCAGAACTGGACACAGCCCTGAGGTCCCTCAGCAGGGCCAGCCCAGGGGACGGGCCCTGCCCTGGGCCTGTGGCCGCACCAGTGCTGGGACAGCCCAGGCACCATTATTTACATACTGATTTATTACATAAATATTTATTATAATTATTTAGAAATATATTTGGTACTTCTATATATAAAATGACAGTTATCAGCTCATCTTTTATTGCTGTTCATCTAGACAAGCATCCATTCATTTTTGCTCTCTACTGAAACCTGTTCACTTTCCCAGTGTCCAGTTGCAGGGGGTGCCATACTTTCACTTGCTATTTTTAGCCCATGGCCTTTTTTTGGCTTTCCATGAGTACATGTATAATGTCAGGCTGTCAGGGTTCTGTCTTGCAGCAGCATTTCCTGGCATGGGAAAAGGAGGTACTCCTGAGAAATTATTATTATTATGACACATGGACATAAGCTCAGCTTAAGTCACCATCCAGATGGATGGTTGGGGTGAGCTCTGACCACATGAAGTGTAGTATAATAATCACATTTATCAGACAAATCCTGCCTCTAAATGCACCCATACTTACTGCATTTATACCCACAGCTTGGAGGAGGATAAAATTGAGAAGACTGAAGTCTGAATATGTGTACGAATATGCAATTTGCATTGTTATCAGACCCACAAAATATTGAGAAGGTGCTTTCTGGCTGGAATTTTCACAAGTGCAGAAAGTCCTGCGACAATTGCCTTGACCTTTGAAATTGGAGCTGTAGCTGCTTTGGGTCACAAAGGGCGAGGGGGTCACCCTGGAGCAATGAATAATTCCATTTTCTGCACAATACCATGAAACTTTCCAGTAGACAGGAAGGGTTTCATTAGCCTCTTTCAAAAGCAGGTGACGCAGCAGGCATGGGGAAGGCTTCATTTTAGTTTTTCCATCTTATTTTCTAATTTAAATTGAAATGAGGATGTGCTAATTACCATAAACAGTGGCAGAAAATGCACGAGACGTCGCTCTGCAGAGGGGTTTTATTCCTCAGAGCACCAAAAATCAGCCTGTGCTCTCCTGAGTTTTACTGGAAGTGCTCGGCTTGAGTTGCGCTTAATCTCTTCTCAGGATGCATCTTCCTGACTTTGGATTGCAAAGATCAGACAGTTGATCTTCCTGCTTTTTTTTTTGTCATCTTGCTTATATGTGCCATCACTGGTGTTAGATGCAGCCTGCTGGGCGTTGTGGGTTAGAGGAGGGCTTTGTGCCTTAACTCAGCTAAGGCTGGGATATTTGTTTCCCCTCTTCAACATAAAGTAAGCATTTTGTGACGGTATGAGAGACTTTATTGGTGTAAATAATCCCTCTTCCTGCCTTCCTCCCATCCAGCTAAAGAACTCCACTTCTTGCAAATGCATCTACAACTTACCTCCTTTAAAATCTATTTATTTTATCCTCAAATATGAACAAGCTTTGGCTTTGTTTGGGGATATCCCAGTTAACTACGGGAACAAGTCTTTGTTTTCCCATTTGTGAGCCGTTCAAAAGGAGTTAATAAAACCACCAGGAGTCGCAGGTGAAATGTTTGCCTGGTAATAGTGCAAGGATCTGCTTTGGGGAGGGTATTTCAGGCTCTTGATAGGTGCTGGTTGCTGAGCTCTTGCTGGCCCTGCTATAGAAGGAGGTTTTCTTCTCTGATTCCATGAGTTTGGTGGTTTTTTGTGTTCAAAATGCAAAGTACAAAATGTACAAAACCAAATAAATTTTTCCTCCTGTCCTTACAGTTTCTGCAGATGTTACTCATACTGTGCATTTTACTTTCCAGTCCTCTCAAACAGAAAACACAAGAAATAGTTGTTTTTACGCTATAAAAGCTTTTTTTTTTTGTAAGTATTTTTTTTTCTCTTTCAGACCTGGGCCTGGACCAGTTCATAGTGAAACGCTACGATGGGAAGGTGAGCACATTAGACTATTACATGTATTTTATTTAATGGCTTTTTTGACCTAGAATCCTTCCGTTATTACCTGTGTGAGGGTGTAAGTTAAATGAAGTGTGTGAAGTGTTCTCTTCTGAGCATTTTGTTTTTCAGTAGCATTGCAGTGCTTTCTCTGTAATGACAGAAAGATTGGTACTATAAAGGGACCTTATTTTAATGTTTACAGACAAACTGTTACCACTTCCTATATTCTGGTGGCCTGGGAAATCATGGGTTGTAACCACATTTCTTTGTTGCTTCTTTCTGACTGTGTGAGAGCCCCACAAGTTAAACCATTTCAAGGGAAACTCAGTGGACCTTTCCCTTCCAGTCTTATCTCCAGATTCCTAAAGGAAGGAGGTGCTCTCGTGGTTTTTTTTCTGCATCCCAACCATGTATTTCCCCCCTATCAAACAGCCTTTCTCTGTTCCCCTTTTGAGCCCCAGGTCCTTCCTGCAGCAGTGCACAACTGTTCTGGGTGTTTGTGCTGTCATGAGAGGTTTTGGTAAAATCTTAAGCAAGTTCTGGTCTAGTTTTGTCTCCCTGTGAAAGTGGAGCCATGTAGCATCCCGCCTGTTATTATGAATATCGCAGACCTAATTATCCACACTGTAAATCCCACTGGTGTGCTAAAGGCAGCTCTGCCCCAGGACTGGCAGCTCAGATGGACTCCTTGATGCAGATAACTGCAGGTTAGTTAATTTTCCATCATATCACTAGTGGCACACAATGGTCCTCCAGCTTTTAGCAGCATTTTCACCTGCATCATCTGAAAATAAAGCTTTCAAAGGGGCATCAGCATCTCACCCCCTATTGCTGCAGGGTGCACCTGATACAGAGTGTCAGGCATTTCCAGAAAGCCTCAACACTGGGGAAAAAGAATTTAAAGCTTTATATATGAGGGCTGAACGTGTGCAATTCCCTGTTTTGTGTTTAGCAGGGACAGAGATGATCAAATACCTGGGGTCCCTGTCATGAGCACTGGACGAGTGCACTGGTTACCCAGGCAGCAGAGCAGGGCTTTGCTGGAAAACAGACAACAGGGAGGTGGATTTTGGCAGTTAGTTTTGATACATAAAGCTCCAAAGCGTGTCGTGAACACCTGTTTTCTTTTCCCTCCTGCCACAAATGTGATGTCTGCTTTTTGAGGTTAAAAAAAAACAACCCAGCCAAAGAAAGGACATATATTCTTTGCAAAATACCCAGTGTTTCTCCCTCTGGTTTCATGACAGTCTGTTTTGCATCCACTCACTTTCATCATTTTATCTTGTCATGCTATCACTCCCATCCCTTAGGCTTTACATAAACAAGATTTGTTTGTAGGGAAGAAGTGCTGAATCCCACACTATTTTTGCTAATTGCTCCTCTGTTCCCGAGTGCTCTGCAGGCGATTCCCAGCACACTGGATAAAAGGTCCAGAGGCAAATCCTTTGGACTCGGCTTTCTGTTCCTTCGCCCCTCAACACTGTGGGTTCTGACCTGTAGTAGACTGAAATAGCTTTTTATATAACTTACAGATGTTGCTGCTGCACTTGGATGTCTCTGTGCTGTGGTTTGATTGCCTGAGAGTGAGGCAGCAGATTCAGGGGACTGCAATGGACTTTGCTTTATTATTATCTTCTCCTGGGACCTGATTTTTCCACAGCCTAATAACACCCTGGAAGCAGCGTGCTCTGAAAATGAAGAAATAGGGGTTCTTGTTTGCTTGGCTGTCTGCTTAAAGACAGCTTGGAACTGGCTACATCTGGCCATGGCTATTAGGGCAGTGGTAATGTCCAGGTGAGAGGATAATTTGAGGAGAGGATAAAATGAGCTGGCCTTGGCTCTCCCTTGGTAATGAAGGAAGCTGATAGTAGATTGATCTGACAGCAACTTGTTCTCATTTTGTTGCTTGCTTTGGGTTTCAGTTTAAAAAAATAACGCTGCTTTTACTCAGCCAAGCACAACTGAAGTGCTGCAGAGCTGACCTCACTCTTTCTGGGTTTCACTTGCATAGTGATAAAACCCTTTTGCATCTCTCCCTCTGTGCCTGGTTCCAGCCACACGCTTCTCTTGGATCATCAAAGCAGCCTCTACTGGGAGGGGATTTGCCTTTGTGTGCTGGAGGAGCTGCTGAGCTCAGGCAGAAGGGTGAGAGGCTCATCACTGTTCCCCTAAGCATCCTTATGGATGTTACACAGAGGTAATGGGAATTGTGGTACTCAAAGATAGGCCTGATCACTGGAAATTTCCTCTCCTTTTTTAAGGAGAAAGGAGCTTGTGAACATTTGGACACAAGCAAGCTGTGCTGCTCAAGAGCACTGACAATCCACGGGCCAGATCCTGGCCGAAGAGTGGGAGAGAGGATTGGTTTTAGTTCCGAGCAAAGACAATGCACAGTAATTTGGAAGGAGATTCAGTTAAAAGGTCTGTGCAGTTAGTTGCATTTTAATTACATATTCCAGGACAATGTTTGTAGCATCTGTGTGAATTTTGAGCGTGTGTTTTGAGATCTAAATGCTGCAGCATTAGTGAGGTGATGTATGAGCTGCTCCTTTCACAGAACCTGTTTTATTTAGGTAAAACTACCATCAAAACAACCAATTGGCCGTTGTGGGGTGATCAGGACTGATCTTGACAAAGGATTTTGGGGAGTGATGTGCCTCTGTATTGTGCTTGTGTCAGGTTTGCGAGGCAGCTTGCTGTATGTGTGACTGAACGCAACGGTGAGAAGATAATACCCACCTTTTTCCCTTCTTCCTGCCCCTCCTTCTTCCCACTGGTAATTTATAGGCTTACTGGATGGGGGGAGGTAAATGTTACTGCCTTATTAATGGCAACAATGCTCCTGTAATTTGAGCCTAAATGCTTTTTCTTCACTCATGCAAGACCAAAAGCCCTGGAGACACTCATCCAACACAAACCTTTGGTCAGATGTGTGTGCCAGCACGGGCTCATGCTTTTGGGCTGTGTACAGGGAGGCAACCTGTGGCTCTGTTTTTGTCTAAGAGTGGTGGTTTCTTCCCTAGGGAAGCAAGCTCAGCAAAGTAGGGAAAAGAGGCATTGATTACTATTCATTCAGAGTAGAAAACAGGTATTAATCAGCTTGCAGACATTTCATATGGAGCCTGAGCAGAAGTCTGATGTGAGAACAGACACAATCTCAGGGTGCTGTGGTGTGGAGGTGCCCAGATCATTATTGTCTGTCTGCTGTGTTTCCACTGTCTCTTCCCTCTTGCATTTGGCAGTGGGAAAGCAAATGCATTTTTAACCCATCTGTAGGAGAAATAACTCATGTTTTAGTGATGAATATGCTTTCACTAAGTAGTATAGACTTCTTAGCACGTCTAACCTGGCATAAGCTTCATTAATGTTATGTAAGTTGTTGTGCAGTTTTTGTTTAAAATTTTCTTTTTTCATGCTCTCTCTCTTTATTGATGGGATTTTTTTTGGCTTATGCATTAATGATTGACAAGCCTAATCTCTCAAAGAAATAAAGAAACAGTGCTGTTCATGTTATTGCTCTCAGTTGTGAGCCGCATATCCACCCTGCCACCAGCCTGATGAGCCAGCACGGGAGCTCCCAGGTGTCCCCCAGCTGAGCTTCCAGCACTTCGTCCTGCTGGAAAGGTGAAGGTGAGCTGGAGTGCTTTTAAGAGACCTCTAGCCTATTTTAGGAAATAAACCCCCACTCTAGATGGCTTATTAGTTTAATTAGGATACACTTGACTTGCTCTTTTTCCTCCTGTAGGGAGAATTCCTTGCTACTGCTCGATAAGAGCAAAAGCCTTTGAGCTACCAGCAACAGCTTCCCCTCCTGCAGTAAGTAATTAGAGGCTTTCAGCGCCCTCTAATTAAATTTATGACTTAAGTATTTCCTGCCAGCATTTGTGTTTACTTCTCTAGATGTTTGGGGATACCATAAAGTAATGCCAAGCAAGGTGAAGGACAAGGAAAATACTTCACATGGTGTCTCTAAGGGCTGGTAAAACATCTGGAATTCACGTCCACTGTAGAATGCAGGATCATACCATGGACCAACGCAATGAGTATCTTCAGCTTCCCTGACGTTGTGCATCCATTAAAAAACACTTGCTGGGAGTCAGCTCAGGAGGCAGATTTCTTTCCAGATGATTTAAAGAGCATCTCAGGAGCAGAGGAGCTTGAAAAAATGTATTTGGGGAGGATCTCCAAGGAGAAGACTGGAGGTAGATGGACCGTCCTTTTCTGGTGGATTGAAGGATCTTGCTCTCAGGTTTGAAAAAGCGGGAAGGAAAGTAGCCTTGGTCTGTTAGTCAGAATTTCTGGGATCCTTTGCTCTGTGGATGGGCTTTGCCTGGAGCATGAGGCTCCTACCAGAGTGTGATCAGCTGCCATAGACCCAAACTTGCAGCAAGGGAGACAAGCTTAAAGTCCTGCTGTCCTTCAGGAGCCAAACACTGGGTCAGAGCTCTGAGCTCCTGGGATGTCTAAGTGCCTCTGAAACCTTAATTGCAAAGGATGCAACTCTAAGTATTGCCTTACTGAAAGCCAGTATCACAGTTCAGTAAAGAGCAGCGTAAAGTGCAGGTGCGCTTGCTTTACGGAGCTCATTGGCTGAGAAGGACACTAGGTATGTTCTTCAGCTTAAATGCAATGAAAACAGGTGAAGAGTCCTCTAAATCCAACTGTGTGAGGTCTTGCCAGTGTCTGTTGTAACGGAGTTTGAAATTAATGTGTCCCCAGTGTCTGCAGTTGAACTGGTGAGGCTGGGTTGTGGCTTGCTTGGAGACACCTTGAAGTGTTCAGCCATTCTGGTCCATAATCCATGTGAAATGTCACTGTCCAACTTCAGATTCCCTGCTTTTAAATTCCTTCACCCTCTGATCCTGGCACAGGTAGTATTTGCATGATAACCAGGAGGCATCTTCTTACATGGATAATTACCTTACACTGACTTGTATGAACATTCCTCTGCCATCCCTGAAAAGTGTCATAAGGACACGGTGGGACAAAATCCTTGCCTGTGGCTGTGTGGAAGCAAGCAGAGATGCAGTTCATTGCAGATAACAAGCAAAGCTGAGCTGAGGTTTTTCTCTTCTTGGCTTTCTTTGCTGGCACCCTGTCCACATTGGTTGGTTTCTTTGCTTGTTGGCTTTCCCTTCCCAGCCAAACTTGACCCTTCTGTCTCCTTCAGTTAGTTCTGATGTTTCCCTATTTGCTGGGACCTGTGTGGACACTGAACTTTGCAAATTCTTCTCTTGGTTTGTTTTTAATAAAACTGAATTTCATCAAAGAAAATACTTAATTGTTTCTAACACAGTGCACAAACATCCCTGTGGGCACCTGGGCTGCTTTAGGTACAGGACAAGTGTCTTCTTTTCCTACCTTCTCTGCCAAACAGTTGTGGTGCATTTTGGCTTTGACAAAGCTCTACATGCTGTTACCTCTTTGTGTCCCTAATTCTGCTGCTTGTTTCCACAGGGCTCCTACTAAAATCCTCTGGTTGCTCTTTGTCCTCTTTTTTTCTGGTTTCTAGGTACCTGACGGGAGTTTCTTCCAGCCACTGATATCTCTGATACTTGTCTTTATTCTAATTCTGGTTTGTGGTGTTTTTTTGTGTAACCAAGCATTCACTCATTTTCTTCCCTTTTCTAACCCTCTCCCCTCCCACCAGGATTTCTGGCAGGTACAAAGCAGACAGCATGTGCTTTGATTAATTTGTGCTTCAGACCTCATAATATGCACTTTTCATGTGAAAGGGACAGTGTATGCTCACCTCTTCTCTCTGCTCCTCTAATAAATAATTCTGAGTGCTCTCCTTGATCCTCAGCCTGAAGGATTTATTTCAGAATACCTGAGTTTGGCTTGTGGATAGAAGTCCTCAGGGTAGCCATTAATACCTGGCTCTATTAACAGGAATTGCTTTGAGCAGAGCTCAAATGTGTGTTTCCCTGCCCTCCTGGTTTCACAGTGTCCTCTGAGGCTTCTGTCTTATTTTGCAGCTTGATGAGACTGTGATAGAGCTGGCTCTGCTGGAAAATGTTTTCCCCTTGAGGCCACAAAGTTAGTTTGATTCCCTGGCCTAATACTGTGAGGAAACATCATCTATTTGAAGGTGTGTAGGTTTGGGAAAGGTTACATTTGCAGACTTGAGTTTTTCAAGTTATGGAATCATGTAGAGTGAACTGTATTAAAGAATATGTTAGGTAGAAGATATTTAGTTGTTACAGTTCACAAAATCTTTTGTACTAAAAAGAACTAGAAACCAAAGGGGAGTTCATTCAGTATTAGTAAGTAAAGAGGAAAGTATCTCTAAACACTTTGAGTTTGCCCTGTAGTTTTGTGACCTTAATGAAATCCATAGGGAAAGTTAGGGAAAAATAAACAACTTGGTAATATGCCCTCAGTGGGTGTATGCAGTCTTTTAATCAAAAATGGTTTCTGGGGTATTTCTGGCTTTAATTTCTTTGATAGTTTTGCTGGTGTTAGTTTAATGCTTAATACTTGAGGGACACAAAAGCCAGCTCTGAGAACTCTGTCCTCGGGCAACATGGTGTTAGTAGGGAGAAGGGGTATGGATGGAGAGAGTGGCAGGGAATGTTTTAGGAGATGCTTGACTTCACTTGACTACAAAAGGAGGGAAAATCTGGGTGGGAGAAGCAGGTGAAGAAAAAAAAGGACAGAGAGGGAATGAGAATTGGTGAGTTGGAGAACTGGCAAGATTTTGGAGGGTGAGTACCAAGTGCACAGCCCCAACCTCATCAACTGAGCCAGTGTTTAATAATCACTTTTTATAGAGAATTATTATTTTCCTTCTCGTGTCCTCTCACACTGGGATTTCTGTCTGAGAGAAGGAGCAGGGCATTTTCCACACAGTGAGTTCATCTTGGTAATGCAGGCTGAGATGAGGGAGAGCAGCATCCCAATTTCCATCAGAGACCTAAACAGCCATTTAAATTCAAAGGTGGCAAAACTCAGCTCATTTTAGAAGCTCGATGTGGGCCATCAAGGAACCTAATTTCAACCCTCCCCCATGAAATTTCGGTGCAAAATGCCCTTGTGGTCCTACAGATTGTGATTTCATTACCCTGCAGAGGGCTGAGGGGAGCACAAGTGTAGACTGTCCCTTTTCCAAGGTGTTCCCTATTTGCTTTTCCAGCAGGGGTTTCTCCCTTGCATGAGTGGCTCCGCTGCCTGCCGAGGGTCGGGGAAGTCTGTGTCGTTGATCTTCTGGGTTGTACAGAATGCTGGCCTTGCATTTCAGGTGCCCTTTGTTTGAAAGGTGGTTTGAATATTTACAGCCTTGCTGGAAGGGAGGGAATGTACATTTCTCTTTCCAGTCGCAGGAGTCCACCTGCAGTAATAATTGCTGCCTAAGTTTTCATTCTCTGGACGTGCTCAAATTTGGAGTGAGAGAATATGCAGGACAACCTCACCCATGGCCAGCTCTGTATTTTTGTGGCCCTGTGTAGATACACAGATAAAATAACCCCCCAAACCCAAAAGTTTAAAAAACCTATTGATTAAAATATACTCTTGAAAGGTGTTATCTGCCAGTTATGCAGAATTATCTGCCAACAGTAAATTTTAAGCACTTTCTAAGGTCAGCACTCAGCCACCACAATTTGCTGTGGAGAACCTGTTTGTGTCTCCTTGTGTTGGTGTGCACACTTCACAGTAAATGATCATTTCTAGTGGCTCCAGATAATGTGAGCTTTCCCATGGCTAAAAGAAGTTTGAGTTTCAAAAGGTCCTTGTGCTGTTTCCATCACAGCCTCAAACACTTTTTTTCTTATTTAATGATACAGGAAAAGTGATACAAGTATGCCAGCCGGAGTATTTAAAATTACTTATTTTGCATCCACATTATAGAAGTGGCTTTAAAAACTTAAATCCCTCAGTTTTCCCTCAAGTCCCTTTTGTGTCCGTGTTTCCTAGTGCAGAGGGACCTCCCCTATCTGTTTTTCCCTAAAGGACTTTTGAACATTTGGGCTGAAAGGCTGAATTTTTAAATCTGATCCTGAAAGCCTTTTTATTTCTTAATTCAGTTTTCTTAAAGTGAGATGCCCGAAATGTCTAGGTACATGGCTTTGACTCTTTAAAGTTGAAATCTTAAAAAAAATGAGGAAAAATTTAAAATGTCTCTGTTTTCAGTGTTTTGATGCAGACAGAGTTGAAAGCATTTGTATTTTTAATTACCACACTGAGCTGGTTTGCACTGGAATTTCTTAAGGGTTTTCCCTTGTCTGTTACCAAGTCTCTTAGTATATATTTCCCTGGATTTTCAACAGCCCTGCTTGGGAAAAAGCTGCAATAATCCATGCCTGTCCTGCTGGCAAATAGGACTTCTTTTCCTACATTCCTACAGTTAACCATGAAAGAAATACATTAATAGATGTCTTATTTTAATGTTTTCCAAAACTGAAGGTGGTCAGTTGGGACTGAAAGAGAATTGCTTTGCATCCAGGTGACTTCTCTCCACACTCATGGGTTTGTATTTGCTCACACAATATTGGTCACCTGGAAGTGTTTCTGTTCAGAAGGAACAAATCGAGTATGACGATGTTTGTCAGTAAAAGGTGGTTCATTCTTCATCTAAAATCCCTAGCTAATTGACAAAATTGCTTCCTGGTTCTGGAGAAATACTCATTATCTCTCATGGATATTTACTTCATCGTTGTTCTGGAAGGCGTAAGTGGTCCCATGAGGCTGATAAATTCCTGAAGCTTTGGTTCATGGAAGTGCAAAGGTGGTGCTGAAATATAAATTACAGCAATAAATATGCCCAAAGTGTCCTTTCCTTCTTCAGATGGAAACCCAAACTGGCAGCTCTGAGAGACTTCCCAAGAATGTGTTCTTCACAAATGAAATGCTGTAGTTTCTGGGATGCCAGATGAAGTGGAGCTGCCAGGATTTAGGTGCTCAGGCTTTTCTAGGCCTGCATTAGGAATGGGAACACCAGCACTGTGTGTCCGTTTCTGCCTCTGCAGAGAAGGCATCCCTCCATGTGCAAAAAGACACCTTCATTTTTCAGATTTGCATAATTCAGTATTACCGTGTTTCACTACTCACTCAGCCCTGGAAAAACAATTTAAAAATCCAAAATAAAGGTAATATTTGGTGAGGAACGTAAGGATTCGGTGGGGTTTTTCCACCAAATCCTTTGTTACTTGGGAGCTGTACTTGACTTAAGGGAGGCTCCAGCAGCAGATCAGTTTTGGGGTGGAATATGTGAAGTTTGTGATGTATCTTGGGATGCTTTGCAGCCAGCCTGTACATAAAAAACTCAGGGGAGTTGCCTGCATGCAGCACATGACTTTGTCCTCCAGCACGTGGGTTTGGGGGAGCTTGGTCACTGCACAGATCTGTTAAACCCACATCCTGGTGCTGCTTGAGCTTGGAGCCTGAGTTGGGAAGGGCAAGCCAAGCTCTGTATCTTGAATTTGAGTTTGTTTTTTGACCTGTCATTGATGTCTGGAACTGTAAGAGAATCTGCCTGAGCACCTGTCACAAGTTTTGTTCCACTGACACTGGACTGGTGGCTTCTCACTGAACTTACACAGCCATGCTTGTGCCAAAAGCAGTGAGATATTTGAATTTATTTTTCTTTTTACATGTTAATTTGGATGTCTGCTCATCTGTGTGCTTGTTAAATATGAATCTACTGCTTGATTAAAAAGTACATCATAATTGTAAACTGTTCCCCATGGCTTGCTGACTCGTGAATGCTCGGGCTTGAATGTTTTTTTGGGGTGTGCTGAATGATCTTAGCCAATTACTCTGGTTTTGGGAGTGGATTTAACACAGAAAAAAATGTTACATGGAAGACATTTGATTGTTTTGACTGAGCACTTTGAGAATTACCTTGTGCTCAGATAAAAGGCTGTGGATAATTAATTTGTGGAGATGACGTGTCTCTAAAAGAGGGTGGAGGTTTGGAAAGGGATTTTTGCCTGGGTGTTCTGATGCTGTGCATCACCCTTCTGCTGGAAGGAAGGTGGGCTGTGGGAGAGGGTGTTTGAGGTGTTAGTGAGAGCTGACTTTGGGTCAATCACCGTGAACTCTGAGCGATGACAACAGCCCACATTGTGCTTTGTGAAGGAGGTAGATTGATTCATTTTATTTTATTTTTCCTGGAGGTTATCTGTGGTTCCTTGCACTATAGTGTTCCTGGTGGGGAATGACGCCTGGGAATGCTTTGAGCCTTTCCCATAGTGGGGTGAGCTTCCCACAAAGTTCATGGGAAGCAATCAAGCACACAGCTTCTCACCGAGACAGAGGAAAATAAATGGGAGAGTTGGGAACTTTTTAAAGCTCCTGTTCTGCTCTGGGAACCTGAAAATCTGATTGATCAGGGCAGTTGTTATTTTCTCTTAAGATCAGTGGGAGAAATTCCCTTTTCCACGAGCTACAGGCAGCTGAGCACTGTAGTTACAGCTTGTATTCCCTGGGTTAGTGACAAGTAGATGCTCATTTTAATATAAATAAATAACTTTTTTTAACTTTGTTTGCTTGAAGTAAGGTGCAAATAGGTAAATGCTTCTCCCTCCCATCTGTCTTTATATTTCAGAGAGCAACTAACTTAATATCCTTTTTTATTGTTAGTCTATGGTTGTGCTCTCCTCTTATGAGGAATATTCTGAGCTGTTTGATTCTGACTATGAATTTTAAGTGCAGAAAAGAAACCCATAAAAATTAATAAACCACCCTCTGGAACTTTTTCATGGGATTCTTTGAGCAAGATGCTAATAGCTAGTTTATGATAAATGCTGCCCAAGAGAGGCAATCAGAGGGAGAGAGGCAATAAATCACAGGAGCAGGTGAGATGCTGCTGGCAACACCTCCAGCAGCAGTCACCGGGAGCCGCTTTCTCCCCAGATCCTCCCTCTGGTTCAAAGGAAAACCAGATGTTGGTTGTTTGTTCTTCATGTCAGCATCAGTATAATTTTTGCTTTGGGTCCATCTCGACGGGAATGGAAGCAATACCATTTTTGAGGAAATGATATTTCAACCTGGTACCCCATAAGCATAAATGGCTGTTATCTTGCATCAAATGAAGGCCATTAGCATTTTGTCTACTGGTAGTGACTCACCTCTTATTAAATTCCTGGTGCTCTTCAGGTGGTGAAGGCAGAGTTACTGGGAACAATTTTATGTGATCAGTAGAGCTGAACTATTTTTCCCTGGAAACTGTAGGTTTTTTGGTGGTCTATATGATTATTTTTGTCTCTTTTCTTGTGGTTCCTGAGCCAGATACAGGTTAAATTTTCATCTATATTATTAACTGAGTTCATCCCCACTCTGCAATCACATACAATGGTGAGTTCTCTCTCAAAAAACCCAAAACCAGACAAACCAAAAAAGCCCCTAAAACCCAAAAACCTGAGGTGGATGAGGGACATCAGCTGCAGACACAGTGGAGAAGCTATGAGCTAACACTTGCTGGGATATCTCTGTAGGCTTCCAGTCACAGCAACCACCTGGTTGCTCTAAACTTTCCTTGCTCTTGGCAAGCCTAACTGTTCAACGTGATGTGATGTTTTGCCTGCTTGTTTTATTGTTGGTTAACCAGTTTTCTTTCCTTTATCTTGTATATGATGGGATCTCCGCTAGACAGAGGTAACGGTGGGGGACAGTTGTGTAGCTGGACCCTCGTGTGGTGGTGTTTGTCACTGGTTTTTCCTAAAACCATTCCTAAATCCAGCCTTGCTTTCACTATGCCTGTGTGTGCTTGCATGGCCTGGTTTCCATGGAATAACCTCACCCACCCCTACTCTCCTTTGTATTAATTTAATTCTTCTCTGTGTGCGTGTGCCTCCTCCTACTGTGTCCTTAAAGTGGGTCACCAGTGTGGATTCCCTAACAGTTTTATGGATCCTTTTCAGCCTTTGGGGGTTCTGCAGATCAAAGGGACTCGAATTTTTAGCTTAGAAAGATACTGTGAGCTGATAAATGGAAAAGAACTGGAGCAAGAGGGAAATTGAGTTTGGTTTCAGGCCCGGTCCTCCCTGTGAGCTTGCACACACACATGGTTTGCATAACTTCGATCAGACTTTACGTTCATGTCAAATAGTCCTTTCTTGGCTCCTTTCTGCAACAGAGTCTCACTGAAAAACTGTCACCGAAATACAACAATTTCCCTTTTGAATCCTGTATTAAAGTCTGATTTTTTTACCACTAATCTCAAAGATTTTAAGCAAAATGGCCATAGTTTTATTTATGTGTATTTCAGCTGGGCTGAACCAACAGACGAATCCTGTGCAATTCCTTATCCCCCATTTGAGATGGGGAAGCTCCGATCTTTGCAGAACTCTTCTGAACAGAGTCGAAGGCTGGAAAAGGTCCACTGGATATGGATGGAGCTAGTAGGGGTGTGTGCGTCCATGGAATGGCTTGTTGGTGGTAAGGATATGAATAAAGCCTTCCATTTCCCTGTCTGACCTGGTGCTTCTCTCCTCTCTTTGGGGTGTGGCTCGGGTGCACGAACAGAAGTTATCCCAGGAGAGGGAGAAGTTTGCCGATGAGGACAGCATTTTCTATGCGCTCGGAGAATGTGGACTCATTTCTTTTTCCGACTACATCTTCCTCACCACGGTCCTTTCCAGTAAGTACAGCAGGGATTTTCCCTGCAATTCCTGGTTTTTTATGTTTTCAGGGTTCACAAGCAATAGGTTTGCTATTGTTGACATACATTTCCCTAAAAGGCCTTCTTGATTGCCTGCAACTCGAGCTGAGCAATCGCTGTTGCTTCCTCTGGTTAGGCTGAGCTTCCAGTGCTTCGGGAAGACAAGCAGATCCATGGCTTCTGAAGATTTATTTCTCGTTTTGAAATGTGACAATTTTTTTTTTAATCAGTCACTTGACCTGCTGTTGAGATCTGTAAATGGAGACGTGTTCTTGAGCTGTGTTCATGTGATACTCTTGTGTTTGGGTGAACCCTGATCTCCAGCCTTTTGCTGGTTTCACGCCCCTCCAAACTTCCTTTTCCAGCTGTATTTTCACTTGGGTGAGCTCAGGTTTGTGAGTGATGTAATCCAATGAGGAGAGAAGTTAAGCTGTTTACATTTCAACAAGTATCATTAGATACCTTCTGTCTTTTCACCCTGCTGCACTTGACTTGCATTTGTGATATTTCTACGATCTGCTAATCTGTTCCAGCAAAATTGTCTGCACTCCAAGTGCCAGCACTGAAAAGTTTGCTTTGCTGGCAAGAACCAGTGAAACTGAAGCCTTTGATAATGTCAAATGGCATTTCTAGACTTTCTTCACGTGGAAGTCAAGCTCAAAACCTCATTTGCAGACCTTCTCTGACTGCTTGGAAGGTGCTGTGTCATAAACAGGAAATTCAATGGCAGTTTTTCAGCCCCATTAGAAAGTGTGGGGTAAGGGGGAATAAGCCACTGTCCAAATGAACTTGAGACATTTAATTTTCAGATTTAAAAAGAGAAAACTTGGCCATCGAATCTTGTAAGTATCTATTCCATGATGACCTGGTTTGTGGAATTTAAAAACTGGATGCTTGCCAGTTACCGGCAGAGCCCACTGCTGCCTGCGCAGTGCTGTTCAGGAAGTCAGCTGGGTTAATCACTGATGTTTTGTCACAGCAACAGGTGCTTTATTCTGCCCCATGTTCTTGCATGTTGTAACAGGAGACATGAGAGGCAGCTCTTCATTTACTGAGGATCTATTCCTGGGAAGCAGCAATGCTCAAGGTCTTGCTTGTTGTCAGATGGACGTGGCAGGGGCAGAGTTGTGTGTGACCTTCATGTTGTGAAAACAAACAGAGAGGTAAAGCTGGTTCAAGACAGGGAATTTGTTTTATGACTTTAATCTGCCTTTTATTTGACTGAGTCTCAGAACTGGCTCTTAAGATCTTTGCTGTTCCTTTCTTACATTCATCTGGGCTGTGCCAAAATGATCTCACGTATTCACTTGTGTAACGAGGGCTTTTCATCTGAGCCTCCACAGATGACAATGAACTCTCAAACCTCTGGTATCACATTACTGAGTGTGGTTTGGAAGACACTCTTGCCCTTGTTTTTATGGTCGTGCTGGTGGTGAACAACCCCCTAATCAAGTACCCAGGGCACAAAATTAATTTCATGTGCTTCCACAGGCAGCAGTAAGAGAAATTGTTCTTGCTTTGCTTTAACTTTTTTGTTGTAAGAATAAAAGAAAAGGACCACCCTGTGTTGGAGGAGCAGCCAGCCTTGTTTTGGAGGCTGCGAGGGAGGGACAGGGTTTCTTTCTTCTTGTTCTTGGGCTTCTAAGCGTGTCCACAATTACGGGGGAGTTAGATTAATGAGGAGACAGAGCTGGGTGGTGTGTGCTTTGAGGAGCCGTGTGAAGGGTGGGCAAGGCAGGAGCTTTCAAAAAGGAAAATTAGAAAGGGAGGAAAAAAAAAATTCGGGGCTTTGAGGCTGACTTTTAGACATTTGGGGAGTTTGCTGAATGATTACTGCAGATGGAGGAATGTCTCTGGAGCTCCTGTCAAACAGTGATTCCACAGAGGAAGAGTTTGGGTTTCATTTTTAAAGCATTTGCTTTTGCAAAATAAACTCCCAAGCAAACCTTGCCCTGTGGCTAAATAGAAAACTCACTGTTACACTGCACTGGTTTGCTCTCTGACTACTGAACATGACCTTGCAGGAATCCAGTAGTTCCTGAATGGATTCTTTTCCCTAGGAAGTAAATAAACTAGAATAAGGAAGGTAAATCTTAAATGTGACAGTTCAATATTGGTTTTCTCCCTGTGTTGTTTAAATAACCCGAACATTAAGGAGGTATCCGGACAAGGTGGAGCTGTAGATGATACATCAAGTAGGTAAAACCTAATAAATATTAGGAAAGGAAGGTGGCATATTGAGCACTAAGCAGGATAATCAGAAGGGGAGTGGGAGATTGGGTCTGGGGTTGGGGGCCAGGAGGGAGAGTGATGGGGAGAGATCCATCCTGGTCTGGTCTGGCTCACTGGACTCCAAACTGATCAGTGAGAGCTTGGGAAACAAGAAGCCCCGAGGGCTCTGTGTCATTGTGCTCAGCCAGGCTTTGGGAGTGCTTTCCCCAAACTCATGGTTTCAGTTGTCTTTGCAGCTTGACGTGAAGCTCCCTCCAGCTGAGTTCTGTGAAATGGGGAGGGAGAGGAGGGGAGAGGGCTGGGGCTTCATTTCACGTTACTCGCAGGCAGCTGTTTGCACATTGCTCAGAAAACGAGTCTGTCACCGTATCTTATTTACAAGCCATTTCTCACTCCAGCACTGTCTGTTCTCGTCGGTTGCTGTGTTTCTGTGAAAATTTATTTTTAAAACGACTAATAAAATAGCTTTTAGCTGCTTCAGAAAGCCAGCCTTCTGTTAAAGGCGATGAGCGCTGAGGGGCCTTGAGGAAACTCCTTGGTTTCTGTTGCTTCAGCTGCTCCTCGTGTTTTGGGGCAGAGGTAGAAAGATGAGCAAATTCTGATGGAATTTTCCCTGGATCCTTCGAATGTCATGGAAAACAAAGACATGGCTCCCCTGACCAAAAAGGTTTTTGCTTTTGGACTTGGAAAACAAGTGGAGGAAGGAGAAAAAGAGCTTTTCCATTGCCAGTAACTGCAGTTTCCAAGCAAATGGGGTCCATTGTCCAGGCACACTAATTCTGCCTTTGTTAACAGGTACTGAAGGGAGCTGGGCATTAAAAGAATAAATTGGTGTTGTTTGCACAGTTGGACTGTTGCTGTGTCTGGATTTAATCCTCCTGGCAGGAGGGCTGAATAACGTTGGCTGAAGCCACAGTAATTAGCCTTTTGCCAGGGCTCTCATAGCAGACCTGCAGCTCCTTCTCCCATCAGAGCAGGTAACTCTCACTTAGATCCACCTCAATTATGTTTTTTCTGTCTTGTGTGTAGGGAATGAATCCCAAGCCATCTAACTCTGGAAATTATGTTGTGGCCAGGTATTGAGCTCTGTGCATGTCCCCGTGACGGAGGGACATGCTCTCCCACACTGGGATCTCCAGGGTCTCTTTGGACCACGACCGTTCTGAGTATTTATTCCTGGCTGACAGGAAGGTCTTCAGCCCCATCCCTGCCACGAGTGAGATCTGTTACCTCGCCAGTGGTGGTTTAATCCTGCTCTGCCCTCTGCCTCAGGGCTCATTTCTACAAGAAAAGGTTGCTTTGAGTTTATAGGACTATTTTTGTTCATAGTCCTGTTCATGTTAATTTTATCTTCGGCCTTTCAGGACCCTACATGGGTCCATCCCACCCACACTATTTGGTGCAGGGATGTCTCCTTGCCTTTCTGCCAGCCCAGTCACTGCTGGGTGGTATTTCCAGCAGTATCTGAGCAGCATCTTCCCAGGAATATCCCAGCTTCCAAACACAAGCCTGGTTGCTTCCTGGCAGAGGGAGCGCTCTCTGGCTTGGCATCCCACTTGTGCCATGCTGAAGGACAGACGGACAGAAATGGGAATGATTGTTCACAATTGGTAGTTTGGGATGTTCCCTAGTGATCTGAAAACTGGGATTAGGGCATGGGAGGCTCTGTCAGCCTGCATCCTTCACCTGGTCTTCCTCTGTTCATCTCTTCATCCCTTGGGTGTGGGTGGTATGATGGGATGGGGATCCAGGGATGGGGCAGCCACAGCTTCTCTGGGCAACCTGTGCCAGAGCTTCACCGCCCTCACAGGGAAGAATTTCTCCCAATATCCCAAGATTATGCACTTGTGTTACTTCAGAGTTAATGCTGATCCTTCTTTGTGAGAAGAAATAACCCATTTTTCCTTTAGAACTGATGATGTTGTGGCCCAGTTTCTATACTGTGGGCTCAGTTTTTTAGCTGCCTGTTACTTACATTTCTGGATTGATTAACATTAAAAAACCACCAACTTGGTGTGATTTGGATTCATTTTCTGAAATAGTGGCATAATTTGAAAGGAAAATATCTGCAACATTAAGTTTAATGGGTTTTTTTCCCTATATTTACTGCAGCTGAGGCTCAGCCATCTGTATTCTATGGATAGCTGTCTCTGCTTCAGGAGGACTGCGTTAATTTGGGATTGATTCAGGCTGCTGTGGCCTTTGCACATCTATTTTTCTTAATTTCAGGATAAATGGGAAAGAAGCAACCAGAGGATATTTAACTCCAAATGACTGATTTTTCCCAGCTGAATTCTTGATCTTTCTTCCCACACTGGAATTTCTTGGGGAGTTATTAAGCCTTGGGAGTCCATGAGCTGCTTTGTGTTTAAATTCCCACCAAAAGATGAGATATTCCAGTGTTTCCAAAGGGGTAGCCAAAAGTTTTACTTCCTCTAAGTAACATCACCAAAAAATCACCCTGCTTTGGCAAAGAAATTCCCAGCTCTGAGAGAACGAAGCAGCAGGTATTCTCCAAAAGCGTGTTAAAACTGTACTTTTCCTAGAATGCAGTTCCTCTGCTGGAGATCAGAGGGGAAGATGTGCTGAGAGGTGTCTCCAAGGGTGGAATGTTGAGATTTTAGGAAAGAGGAGATCACAACTGAGCACAAAACCAGGGAAATGTGGCCTCTCTCACCAGCGAGCTTTTAATGTCTTTCAGAGTGCATTGCTTCTGCTGAGAGTACAGGGCAGTAAAGAGCAATTGAGTGCTGCAAATTGGTCCATTGAATAATTGAAAATAGTTTAAAATGGCATAATTGGCTTAAAGATGCCTGATCAACTGGTCTCATCCCTCAGAGCTTCCCGGGGGCTTTACCCTGATGGATCCGAGTGGGTTTTTTCCATGTGGTCAGTGCTGCTGCTTGCTATCTGTTGTGTGGTGGAGGTCACTCATCCCTCTAACATTCCTGTGTTTGGCTTCTGCTTTTCTTGCTCTCTTTCTGTCCCCAAATATTTGATTGGAACAAATGAATAAAAAAAAATGTTAATTGCCCTTTGCACTAATTCATGGGTTAGTTGAAAAAGCAACTTAGTGTGGAGAGCTGGTGGGATTATGGATCCAAAGGATCACTTCAACCTGATCTTTCCATATATCTCCAAGCTAGGAATTCACTGATAGTGGTGTGGGCTCCAGTACCATGTTTTCACTCATGTTGGCCTAATGGAAGGTGTCCCTGTCCATGGCAGGGGTTGGAAATAGGTGATTTCTGAGGTCCCTGTGAACCCAAACCATTCCATGCTTCCATGTTAATGATTTGGAGGATCCTCGTGAAGGTCTAAAGATAGAAATAAAGCTAAAAAAGAAGCTGCAGTTGCCCTGACCAGTTTCTGCCTTGTTGCCCAAGGGATATCAGTCGCAATGAAATAGTCTTGATTTTTAATAATGTCAGAAAGGATGGTGAGGAGACAGCTCACACAATCAGAGAGAGCTGAGAATGCAGCAGAGCACTTGGGGAAAATCCACAGGTGGTTTTCCCCCATCAGGACAGGCATCATGCCCTATGAATACCAAACAGCCCTTTAAATGGCTTTGGAAACCACTGCAGGAGGAATGTTGGGTTTGCTTGGAGGCATCTTAATTAAGGAGGCAGCGGGGAAATTTAGAGACGCTGCAGTTGGGAATGGTAAAATTGGGGGGCAAAACAAAAGAGCGGGGGAAAGGCTGCATTTAGCTGGGCAGTCTGGTGTCTGCTGCTTTTATGGCCTGTAAGTTTGAAGGATATAAGTGCAGGAAGAGGAAGGGAAATGGAGGCTGTGCAGGCTGATGTAATGGGCAAGGTGGGCACAGTGAGACTGGCTGCTGTCGGGGCAACTCTTCCCACATAAATCCTGGTCAGCCGAGGGGAAAGGCAGAAATCATCTCACCCAGGCCCCATAAATCCAGTCCTGGACATCAGGGATGTAAATCTCTAATGACCATTCCTTCCTGAGCAGGAGTGGGATGAGCTAATTGTCTTCAGTGCCCTCTGGTTCCCCTGGCTCAGGGTCACGCTGTTTGGATTGAAGTGTCATTACAGGTAATTGGAGCTGGATATGTAGATCAAAGGGAGAAACCAGCCATGGCATTATTAGCTGAAGGAATGAAGTAATTGAATTTGCCAATTTAAAGCCACCCTTCCCTGTCCTTAGAAAATCTGACCCTGCAGATTTTTGATGCTGAACTGCTCATTTTAATTTTGGAGGTGGTGTTCTCCTCTGGGGCTTTGATACACTGCTCCTGGAAATGTGTATTTAGAGATGGAAAAGGAGAGAAATGGCCCTTGTGAGGGACAAGTGAGTATCTGGCTCTGTTCACCATGTGTCTGTAGAAATGGGATGTGGTATTATATATTTCCTTTAAAAAAGGAGGGAAAAAACCCTGAACCTATGACAGTTTTTCACAAGGAGTAACAGATTTTCCAGTCTTTAAGTAAATATCATGTACCCTGGCAGAGACAATGGGGTAAGAAAGATGTGTTGTCTGCTCTTTATCTAGAACCTTGTAACTAAATGAGAGTTTTGTCTGTTCCTCCTCTTCTTCCTAGAGGAAACATCTTTCCACGAAGTGCCAGATTTTGGGGCTAATAATAAGAAATTTCCTCCAGGCTTTCGTGCAGCACTTGCAATTAAGGAGAATAAAATTGCACGTGTTACTGAAATATTAAGGGGGGAGTTGGAAGCTTGTTGCTCTTCAAGAAAATGGTAAATTAATCACTGGAGATGCTGGATGGAACAGAGGAGGCTTAATCCCTTAAATTAGATGTATCATTGGGGAGATTATGAAAGTAGTGCTGGGGACTGGCTGTCCCCAGGTCAATTAACGCTGAGTTAACAAGGGACAGCGAGTGAAGGTCTCCCCATCCCAGCAGGCAGGAGGGAGGGGCTGTGTGGAGGCACAGCAGGGATGTGGGTGGAAGGGGGGATGACCCACCACGTGCTGCTGGCCGTGCCTGTGGTCACAGGAGACATTGCTCCTGCACGTGGTGTCTGGAATTCCAAGCCCGAGTAAGTGGCAGGGGGAAATTGGAAGTGCGGGGATGATAAAAGCAGGACCACGTGTGCTATCAGGCAGGCAGTGACAGGCTGTCCCTGCATCAGCCCCAATGCCCTTATTCATCTATTTTGGGCACAAAGTGTTTGGGAAAAGGGGTCTCATTGACCTGTCTGCTGAATCCTTTCCAGATAAAGTGCTAATAGTTATTACAGCAAGGGGAAAACACAGTGTAGAAGTTTTGAACTGGAGCTGTGACTAACATCCAAAATCCAGTTCAGTTAATTCCATATTAATTTCCTTTTGTCTGAGTGACTCCTCTTTGTCTCCCCCCTCCCGCCCCCATTTGGGAAGCGCCTTCCCACAGACTCATTACTCTTTGAGCATCCACAAGAAATATTAGAAGTTGATTGCACAGATGAGGTTACAGAGGGCTGAACCTCACCAGTGATCCACACTGGATTTGGGTGGGAAATGAAAAAAGGAGCTACATTTTAACTGATCATTTAGGACGACAGCCTTCACATTAGTTATAGCCCAGAGGATTCCCTAGAAATCCCAGCAAACACCATAATTCCTGTAGGAGGTGTGTATTTAAAAGTAGCAGAGCATGATAAATCCTCCTATATTAACTTAATTTGGGAAAAAATTGTGGCACTGCATTGTAGCTTCAAACGGTCATGGGTTACAGAGCCCAAAATGGAAATGTACTGAAATTCTGTGGTGGGATGCAGGGAAAAGAGCATGGTTGGCTGGGAAGTGATGCTTTTGCAGAGTTCTGACTAAATAAACCATGACAGCACAGACTAAATGCAATGGAAAATGAGGTACGGCAGCATCTCAGCTCGTGAGCTCCCGCCCACGCCTTATCTCAGTGTCATGACTGGGCTGAGACAAGGGTGGTCATGATTTGTTTAAATTTGTACAGTGAGGCAAGAGCTGAGAGCTGCCCAAATTCCAGGTCTGCTCCTCATCCATGGGAAGCACAGAGAGTGCAGTGCCTGAGGAACATCCTCTGGCCAAACCGGTGTTCGACTGTATGGAACGGGCTGGAGCTCTTGCTGCAGCATCATTTTCTGTTAACTGTCATTAGAAATATCAGATGGCATCTTGCTTTCCAGCTTTTTCCACCTGTAAATAGAATAAATGTTCTAGAAATATCTCCTCCTCTCAACTCCTTGTTAGGTCTTACCAAGACCTTTGGTAAAAGGAGCACCGTGAAGCTCATAGCTAGAGGCTCCTAAGAGATGCATTTCCTTGCTAAAATTGCAAGAATTAGACAAATTACTTTTGGATAAAGTCATTCAGAACTTGTGCCTTTTTTTTAATTGAGCTTTTGTATCTTTGTTAACTGGTTTTTGTGTTTTGTTGTTGTTTCTTTTATATAGCTCCCCAGAGGAATTTTGAAATCGCCTTCAAGATGTTTGATCTGAACGGTGATGGCGAGGTGGACATGGAGGAGTTTGAGCAGGCAAGTTGAACAATCAGTGCTGTGGCATCGTAGCCATAAGCACAGCATTCCTCTGTGATGTTACTGCCTTTTATGTTAGTGCTTAGTGCTGGTTTACACCTTTCCCTTCTGTGTTCTGCTGTGTTGCTTCAGTGCCTGCTGTTTGTTTCTTTAAACTGAGTATTTCAAGACAAAGTTTTTCATTCAACCAGAGCAACCATCAGTACAAACTCAGGTTTCCTGTGATTTTGTCACCAATGTTCAAGGCCAGGCTGGGTGGGGCTTGGAGCAACCTGGTCTAGTGGAAGGTGTCTCTGCCTATGGCAGGGGGTGGAACTGGATGAGCTTTAAGGTCCCTTCCAACCCAGACCGTTCTATGATTCTGTAACATTCCCTTACAAAAAGTCACCTTCAAAGTAGGCAAAGAACTTTTTTTCACTCTACTGATATAGTGGGATTTTGAGCCTACTTCCTTCACAGCTTCTACTGCATTCCTTAATTTTATTTGTCTTCAGAGAATAGCCAAGGTAAGTCTGCTTCAGAGGAGAATTTATCCACTTATTCTAGTGTAATCCAAAAACGTGTTATTGAGAGCATATTTTCATTAGTCCTCTACTTCTTACAAGGCTTCATCAACAGGAACTTTGCTGAGGGTTTTTTAATGAGTTCAGCCTTCATGTCTGATACTGGTGAGCTCCGCCTATTAGCTGTGATTTGTGGTTGTGTCTGACTAAGAATAGATTGAAGGCTCGAGCTGTCAGTGGGGAAAAGATTTGCCCTCCCCAGGCAGAAGAGTGTGATTTTTCTTGTCTATTTCTAGCCTTAAGATATTGGGAACTTATAAACATCCTGAAATCACATCCTGAATCACCTGTGTGTGCTATTCATTAAAGGAAATTTAAATGCACTTACAAAGTGATACCTGAGAACAAAGCAGCTCTGGAGAATCGAGGGACAGATTCTTACTCATCAGTTGGCTCAATGAGTAATTAACTGCAGAAGAGTCTCTGCAAGGTCGTGCTTGGGGCACTTGCTATAAGTGGGAAGAACTATTGGCAAAGGAGGTCTGTTGAATTACCCTCCCCTTCTAATCTTTTGCTGTCATCCTCCTTAAATTATTATCTGTATGTATGATGTCATCATCACGAGCTTGCTCCAGAGCCATGGAATATATCTGGGTAAGTACAGGGTTTTAGATGCACACTTTGGACTATGAGGAGACTGGAGTGTGTTTATCTGCAGTCTGGTATCACTTCACTTGACAGCTTGAAATGTAAACGTGGGGTTTTGTTCATTTTCCTTCCTTTCCTTCCTTTCCCCAAGTAAAAATTGCTGTTCTTCCTTCTATCTGCATAGTGCATGGAGATAGCACTCCACTGCAGCTATGTGATCATATTGAACAGTCCAAAAGGTGATTTATGGTAGTTGTAATGTTCTAGAATGAAATCAGTTATGGAGATAGATGAATTTAAAAAGAGCAGAGAATGATTAACCTCCTACTAAAAATGCAGTGATGCCAAGGTGCTAACACAGGTGTCATGTTTGGCTTTTTTATTAGAGCCGTGTAAAATGAAAAAGGAACATTTCTACAGGATGAATGTTTCCTAATCACTGTGAAGATGAAGGTACAAAATTGAATAAATGATTTGAAGTCATCCAGTAGGCCAGGGAAAGTTATACATGCATTAAGTCACTTAAAAGCCCTTAGGAAGGGGACGGTATTTTTGTTAAGCTGGTTACATGCGTCAGTGCCTGTATAGAAAGGAATAAAGTTCCTGGTTAGCATCAGAATATTTGGGTGAAGGCTGATCTTCCAGAGCCTGAGAGTCACAGGATGAAGGAGATGTTTTGGAAAATGAGAAGATACCTGTGAAGATACTGAATTGCTGCAAGAACAAGCAGAGCTCCAGTGGGAGGCACATACATCCCGTTATGCACACATGTAACATTACAAACAATTGTTTAGATGAAAAATCCTCTTTTTCACTCCTTATGGAAATGCCTCAGGAGGAGCATGAAGGATGGCAGGGTTTGCAGCTCTGTCTTGTAAATCTTACCTGGCAGGAGCAGCTGGAACTGGCCCTCTCAGAGGATTATGCAGCAGTTTAAAAGAGCAACATCATTTTGGGGAGAATGGGTGGCATAAGAAGGGGAAGAAAAGGATTATCAGGGAAGCATCATTCCATCCCTGCTGGCTGTGAGCATGTGAGAATGAACTTCCTACCCCTCCCTCACACATGGTCTTTGGAGGCAGCCAACAGCAGGTCTCTCTTCTCACTGATATTTGAAAACCTCATCAGGAAAGAAAATTACTTCAGTAATTTAGCTAATATGTGACTAAGTTGGAGGCTTTAACTACCTAATTAAAAAATACTGAATTTATTCAGGCCTTGCTGAAGACTTTCAGGTTTTTTATCCAGTTGGGGCAGGTGGTTAGTGCTTAGTCCTGAATAATGTGGTGCCTGCATCAGTATTGTCTTCAATTCTTCATCCCTTGGCATGTAAATTGTTAGTTTGCTCTTCTATTTTTAAATAAAAGCTGGCTGAAAAGTAGTGAACTTGCAGGCAGTGTTACTGGTGATTTCTCTTTGAGTCTTTAACTATTTTAATTGATTTTTCCCCCTCATTTGGTACAAAAGATGAAACATCACAAACAGTCTGAAATAGGAGCAAAAAACAGCGGAGCATCTCAGGGTTCCACATCCTTGTACAATTGATGAGGTGTGTGTGAGGGCAGCTCCTTGCAGTGGTGCCTGCCTTTCTGGGCATTAAAAGGATTACCCAAAACAGGGACTGGTTAAATCATTTTGGCTCTAGTGCCCCCAGGTGGATTTTCAATCTGTCTGACACTTGTTAGAGATGGGAGAGGAGGAGAGAGCCATAGGATTCCATATAAATAACACCCAGGAAAAGCTGCTCTGTGGAGCAGTCAGCAGTGTGGTAAACACTCGTGTAGGAACAAGGGCAGTTTTCCAAGCTGGACATAAATTGCCTTGCTTCAGACAGTTTATAAATATTTGTCTCCAAAATGTGCTGCATGCAGAGCTCACAGTTAACAGAGGAGCACAAAGCAAACTAAGGAGCTGCTGTTTACAGTGCAAATATAAGAGAATTCCTGGATGGTTTGGGTTGGAAGGGACCTTAAAGATCATCTCCTTCCAACCCCCTGCCATGGGGAAGGACACCTTCCACTATCCCAGGTGGCTCCAAGTTCTGTCCAGCTTGTCCTTGAACACTTCCAGGGATGGGGCAGCCACAGCTGCTCTGGGCACCCTGTGCTGTGGCCTCACCACCCACACAGAGAAGAATTTCCTCTATATATCTAGTCTAAAGCTCCTTTCTTGCAGTGTGAAGCCATTACCCCTTGTAAATAGTCTCTCTCCATATTTCTTGCAGGCTCCCTTCTGGCACTGAATGCCACAATTAGGTCACCTCACACCCTTCCTCACATCATGGGGACCAAAAAGCCTCACAACCTCTTTTCTGTACTTTTTTCCTCTTGATTTTCCTTGTGGCAGAAGAACAGCCAGCAGTCTCTGGCTCAGATGCAGGATTTCCAGCAAGGTGAACCCAGCAGCAACAGCACAGCATTTTCCTCCAGAGCATCCCCTTTGGGGCTGTTCCAGCACTCACTCTCTCATTAGGAAAAAGTTGAACATGCTGAATACCTCAGTGAGGAGGTTCTGGCGTCCTTGTGACAGCTGGAGCTCTTGGCAGCTGCTTTTCTGCCTCCCTTCCAACTTTTGTCAGCAGGGGGAAGAGGCTGATGGCAAAGCAGCGGTGTTTGCTGGAGCTTTGGGAAGCCTCTGTTGTCAGGTGGCTTTTTTCCCCCCTCCTTTTTCAAACTTGTTGTCCTTAATATGAATCCTTTTGCTGCCTTGTTGGAAGAGATCAGTTACTACACAGAGAATAAGCTTGGCTTCTCATATCCCGGCAATAATCACTCAGATCAACTTGGATAGTTCAGTGAGGTATTTGAGGGTGGAGAGAGGAGATGACTGCATTTCGCTTGGCTGCCCCCTTCAATTTGCACAGAACCCTTAAAATAACACATTCTTGGATTTTCAGGCTGTCACATCCTTCAAGGTCAACTTTTTGGCATCTTTTGTGGGGGAGGGAAGTTTTTTTGAAGAGACTTTTGTGCTGGGTGGGACAGCCCCAGGGATGGAGGAACTTCCAGCTGTGACAGAGAGCAGCAGGCAGCAAGGAGAGGGTGCCCTTGGGTTGGAAACCCCAGGATTTGTGCACAAGTGGGAAGGAAATGTGTTGTGAGCTAACTGGGGTTGGTGTGAGCTTACAGGGATGGGCTGTAAAGGAGTGGAAGCTCTAAAACATTCAAGGAGTTTTTTCTTCCCCACGATTGGTGCAGCTTTCTCACCTCCTGGGGTTTTGCTGGAAAGAAGCTGCTCTGCTGACCAGGGGTAGGATCAGCACTAGAATGTTTATCTGCAGACTGGGTGAATTGTTTCCCTAAACTCATTTTAAGCACTTGATTCTCTTCTTTCTTTAAAGTGGACTGAAAAAAACAAACCCTGGGTTGGCCAGAGATGTTGTGGACTCCTCATCCTTGGAGGTGTTCAAGGCCAGGCTGGACAGGGCTTGGAGCAACCTGGTCTAGTGGAAAGTGTCCCTGCCTATGGAAGGGTTTTGGAACCTAGACGGTCTTTAAGGTCACTTCCAGCCCGAATCATTCTTTGATTCTCCTAAGTTCAGCCAAATTTTTGAATTGTTGTGTCTTTTGAGAATTGTTTTAGGAGGAAAAGAAAGGAGGATGCCACAGCTGAGCATGGAGTACTTCATCCTGGTACTTGGCTGGTATGGTTTTGATTGTGACGTTGCCCGTGTTGTTTTTAGGTGCAGAGCATCATCCGTTCCCAAACCAGCATGGGCATGCGCCACCGGGACCGCTCCACCACCGGCAACACCCTCAAAACCGGCTTCAACTCCGCCCTCACCACCTACTTCTTCGGGGCTGACCTGAAGGGCAAGCTGACCATCTCGCACTTCCTGGACTTCCAGCGCAAGCTGCAGCACGACATTCTGAAGCTCGAGGTTTGGGGTGGTTTTCTTGCACAGGGGAGGGCAGTGCAGCACTGGCTGTGCTGCAGGAGGGGGCACGAGCCTGGGAAGGGTACAGGGGGAATTCCTCCAGCTGTGACTCACAGATCCAACCTCTTAAATTCATGATGAGCGTTTCAGTGCCTGGGGCACTCCCCAAGGAACATCTCCAGCTCTTGTGGAGTTGGAGCAGCCAGCACATCCCGGGTGTGTGTCCCTCTAGATGCCTGGCTGTTGCCTTGGCACTGCTGATGGAGATGGTTGAGATGATTGAAGGAAAAAACAACAGCAGTTGTGAGTGGCCTGTTGCAACCTTGCTGAGGAAGGTTTGTCTCAGTCCTAATCAGTGAGCTGTGCCCTGAAGAACCAGGTTTTATAGCATCCCCAAAACTCTTCATCTCTGCTTTTGTCCCCACCTTTTCTGTTTGCTTCATTGTTCTGAATGTTTCTGCTGGGTAAGTGTTCAAGCCTTGTTTGAATCCTGCTAAATAGGTGGTCTCCATTATGTGACATCTGTTGTTCAGTCCTGGATTAACATGTTTTATAAGAGATGTTGTTCATCTCTTCTGAATTTAGTCTCCTTTTTAATTTGCATTACCCTGAGTTTTAACAACAGCGCTCAGCCTCCTGCTCCTAGTCACATGACCTAAATTTAAGCATCACCCTTCAAAATTTGGCTCTTTTGTGTAACATCAGTACAAGGATAGCAACAGGGGACTTGTTGGTCTGTGTCTCAGCTCCCAAGTAGAGCTGATTCAGTTGGAAATGGTGCCCATCAGTGCATCAGGCTCCAGGGTTCAACCTGGCTTGAGCAAAGCCAGGCTTTTATTTGCATTGGAAATCGGGATTTGTGTACAAAATCCCCCCAACCTATTAAGAGAAGGGTATTCAGAGCTCTGTCGCTGCAGTCTGGTGTATTATTGCTCACATGCTCAGGTTGTGTGATCAGCATTTTATTAAGTTCTTATCAAGTCAGTCATTTCAATTTTAAACTAAATTTATTCCCTTTTTTACTTGGAGTTTACAAATCCAAGTAAGAAACTGACCCAAGGACTGCTTATTTTATTTTTGTGAAGGCAGCTGCCCCGGTCACTGCCTTCATTTCATGGTCATTAAAGCAGGTGGTGTGGCCCTGCCTTTGCAGGGGGAATAGGCTGCTTGAAGACAATGTTCTTTGTGAACTGGGTCAGTTCCTCAGTGCCTCTGCAAATTGAAACGAGTAAAATACTTTTTAAGGTGAAGAAACATAAGCTGTAACTTGAATGTAAAGGTAACAGAGATAATTCTATCCTCTGGCTTTCCACTGCCATATTCACTCCAGGGGCGGGCACTGAAGTGTCCCTGACCCTGTGCTCCCTCCATGGGTCCCCACTTCCTTCATTAAGAAGCAATGGTTTTTTTTTTTTTTTCAGTTTCATGGTACTTACTCTTCTTTTCCTCCTGTGACAATTTAGTTTTTAATGATTTCAATCAACTGTGTGTCTTCCTGGCTAATAGTAGTTGCTTTTCTAACAGGTTAGTTATTAACTGGGGGACAGTAAAAGATATTTATGTCTGGGTAAGTTATTGAATATCATAAAGGCATCGTTACTGACTCCCTGCCAGCACCCTTGAGCACAGCACCAGGCTGTGCTTGGCATTCCTGATACTCATTTCCACCGAAACATTGATGGGTCTGTTCTGCCAAACTTAACTTTTCCCTGAGTTCATGGTCCTAAAGCCCTGATTTTCGTGTTCGTAGCTCTCATTGATTTAGGCAAAACAGGCCTATTTCTGTCCTCAGCGTTGGCTTCTCTCCTCTTCAGCTTTTGTCTCTTTTGACATGATCTCCCACCTTTTCTCCCTGCTTCACATTTGATGTGTTTGTTCACAGTTAAGGAGCTTTTTGTAGGAGTGTCTGGTGGGTTTGTGTTGTTCCTTTCCCATGGAGTGCCCTAATGAACTCAGCTGCTTAAAAAATGTGCTAATTGGTGAGGAGATGTCTCTTGAGAAGAGAAGGTTTACCCTGACCCATGTGAATCAGGAAGACGTGAAAAGTGGTGCTCAGCTGAAACCTTGTTCCCTCATCTACTCGTCCTTTGCTGGCTCAGTAAAACTGGAGCATGGTCTGAAGCTGGGATGTTGATTTGAAACCCAGTTTTTGTTCATGTTCAGAGCTCCAGGGAAGTCCTTGGGGAAATGCAGGTCTGAAAATCTCCTGGGGCAGCTTGCAGCCCCTGAGTGACCCAGAGCCTCTGTTCTCAAACTGGGATGCTGGCTTTGTCTCTTCCAAAAGAAATCTACTTTAAGAAAAACCTTTTTTAAAAGCTGTTTTCCTTTCAGCCCAGGATCCAGGCATTTCTGCAGTTCATACACTTGAGAGCTGTTTTCTGCTGACTGAAGGGGGAACAATAGTTTCTGACTATCTGAACCCACTTTATCTTTCCTCTTACTGATTTTGGTTCTTTTTTTTTTTTTGGTCAAAATATCCATGCATATTTCTTGCTAAGATTCAGCAGAAACTCTCACAGAGGAATTAAATCAGGCAAAGCCCTAAGCATTTCAAGATTCCTAATGGCTGAAGTGCTGACAGCAGGTTTAAGTAACCATGGCCTGGTGTTTTCTTCTCTTCTGCTTGTTTTCTTTTTTGATGCAAGTATATTTTCAGTCATTTTATGGAGACTCAGCAGTCAACTCAGTTGCAGGAAGGAAAGGATGAGGAAAGTAACCACAACCAGAGGTAGAGGAGAAGCTTTTAATGCCTTATGACAACTCTTTGGGGTTTGGCTACTTGGAGGAAGCTGTGGTCAGTTTTTTGGGTTATGGGGTGGCCCTGCTTAGCTAAGGCTGAGCCCCAGGAACCAGCCCAGCAAAAGGTCCTCACCTTTTCCTTGCTGCGTTCCCACTGCCTTGCCTTCATGCCTACAGCCGGAGTGGCTTATCTTGACAAACAGTGACAAGTTTGTCTGGCCAGGCTCTGCAGCTGTGTCCCCTTGGGACAGGTGGTGTCGGGCTCTTTTTTTGGTTTGGAGAGGAAGATCTCTGTGAGTCTGGAAGATGAATAGGACTTGACATCATCGTTTATGCAATTTCTGCTTGTTAGTGCCTGTCCCAGATATTCCTGTGTCCTTGGTGGACCAAAAGAGTCCCAGCCAGCCTGTGGGGCTCTTCCAGCCTAAATATTTTAGGATTCTGGAAGTGCCTTTAGAAGAGATGTGTGAGCCCTTTTGTTCTCCATGCCTTTGTCACCCCTGCAAGGCAACCCACAACCTGCTGATAGCACTGATTTAATCTCCATATTTTGTCATCTTACCCAGGGATTAAGGGTGCCCCAATGTCCCTCCCAAGAAAAATGTCTTCCAGGCAAAGTAAAATGGGATTCTGTAAGAATATGGCAAAGGTACATCATTGCTGTCATATGGAAAATTCCTTATTTTCTGTGTCTGTTCTGAGATGTGGGAGTAACTTCTTTATCCTGGAAGTTCCTGTTTTCATGGTCAATGCCAATACAGTTGCTGCCTGGTTTGGTTTTTATGAAGAAGGGGTGATGGATGCTCTTCCATCTGTACACACTTGATTAGGATAGTCCTGGATCCTTTGGGATCTCAGGCCTGTCTTAACAAATACTCTGCTTTCAGAAGGCATTTCTGATGCTGCTCAGTTGGGTTCTAGGGTAATCACTTGAGTCTGCAATTGCCATTCTCTTCTGAGTCCCGTTGTTGGGGTAGTTGGTATCTGAGTAATCCTGTACCAGGTGTTAAAAATTGCTCTGTTGTTACCAGCTTACTCAAGATTTTTTGGGATTCTGCCTTGTTTTTATATGGGCTGGCAGAGCAATACAGGTTTTCAGTGATTTGTTAACATAGGCAACAAAGTTTGCAGTAATGAGTCACATTTCTTTGTTTCTGCTGCAGTCATTTAGGGGAAAAATGAGTAACTTAAATAAATTGTTTTGAGTAGCCTGAAAAATGAGGTCTGACAGTGTCAGATTAGCTGAGCTTTGTAAGGAAGGACCCAAAACGCTGACTTTTTAGAGGTCAATTTGCTATTGAACTTATACAAGACATTTTTATTTTTATTTTAAGTCACCTTTATGACAGTCTCTGTCATGATTAGCTGTGTTGTCTCTCAAAGTTGTCCTTTACCTGCTGATCCTCTCACTTCAGCCTCACCACTGACATGGCCCCTGTGGGAACAATGATGGGGAATGTAACATTTTCTCTTCTTCCTTACAAATTCTGCCTTTTCAGCAGTCCTGTAATGGATTTTGTATACTTACATAGCTTTGTCAGTTCTACACCTAGTTCTGTACCTGTATCCTCTATAACTCCTGCTTTAGTCCCAGACTTGCTTTCTCTTCCTTCACATGATCCTTACATCTGAAAAGCCAAACCAGCACTGGTGGAATTGCCTCTTCAGTGGGGCAGTTAATGACAGACAGAAAAGTTGTTTGGGTTCTTTGTTAGTGATTTCCTGACCTGGCTGCAGGGGAAGGAGAGGAGGATGGGCCGATGGCTAAATACAGAAAGCCTGAAGCGTGCCCGTGAGTCCTCTGTTTATCCCAGAGGATGAGTGATGTGTCTGTGTCACTGTTGTCATGCCCTGACTAGATAAAACGTATGTTGATAACCAATAACCTTTAAACAGCTCTGGAGGAAAAGAGGATCTGGATATGGAGGATTTTGCCCTCCAGAAGTACTTGCTGAAGTCAGAGATGGACAAAGCCACGATGCATTTGGTGCCAAGGAGAGGGGAGTTACCAGGAGACCCCACAGACCTGCATATTCCTTCTTCTGCATTTCATGTGTTAGAAGTTTAGGGAACAGAAATGAGGCTGATGTCCCTGCCTTTGGTGGATAGCCATAGAAGTGTGGTGGGTGACAGAATTTTCTGACATCTCCAGTTAAAAGTGGGATCATTCAACTGCTGTGAATAGTTTCATATCAGGGAACTCTGTAGTTAGTTAAGGAGGCACAGTCCAGCATATACATATGTAATCTGGGAATTTCTAGGCAGGCAGTGGAAGTGATCTGGACAGCTCATCCTGGTTTTGATGGCATTCAGAGCTGGGAGCCTGCTTTTGTCTTGGCATGTGAGTGGAGAGGGTCACGTGAGGCTTTCAGGTTGACTGCACTATCTCAGGTTTGGGGAAAAGCTGGCATTCAGTTCTTGTCCAGTGTCAGCCAAAGACTTGGGAAGAATTCAGAGTGGAACATTATTACGGAAAAAAAAATCTGAGAATAGGGATAAGTTATGAGGCCATGGCGCGTGCAGCTTAAAGGAAAGACAGAAGGGAGATGTAACTGTCTGAGTAAACACGAGGAGTCACCATAAAGGAGTCTGAGACAAGTTATTTTCATCAATCAGGAACAGCAGAGCAGGTAATGAAATGCCTAAGTGTGCACCAGGGAAAGTTTAGCTGAAATCCAAGGCAGGTTGAATTCCAGTCCCTTCTTCCATTAAGCAGGGGGAGTGCTGGTGGGTGGAGGTTCGCTGTCACGGGTGAGTTACCGAAAGCTGGGCTTCTGGCCTCAGTCAGAAGATGCCACAAATGCTGTTCCTAAGTGATTCCTCCCTAATCCAAGGGAGGAAATTTGCACCAGAGAAATCAAACCTTCCCAGTGCCTCACTCTGAAAGGCAGAGGAAGAGTCTTTGGGGTGGTTTGGGGGGCCCCAGGATTATAAGAGCATATCAAGCATCTGCATGTCAGCTGTGAAATCACAGAATGTCCCAAGTTGGAAGAGACCCACAGGATCATGGAGTCCAACTCCTGGCCCTGCACAGACACCCCAACAATCCCACCCTGTGCCTGAGAGCATTGTCCAAACGCTCCTGGAGCTCTGGCGGCCTTGGGGCCGTGCCCATTCCCTGAAGAGCCTGTTCAGTGCCTGACCACCCTCTGGGGGAAGAACCTTTTCCCAATATCCAGCCTAAACTTCTCCTGACACAACTTCAGGCTATTCCCTTGGGTCCTGTCACTGGTCACCAAAATATCCAGTGGTCCAAGAGTGTGCCAGTGAGGCTGGCATGGTGTGGCAGGACATGTGCTGCAGCTGCTTGTGAGCATGGCTGGGATAGGCTGGAACATAGAGGAGCAGCTGTGCCATCCTCTTGTTTGGGATGGAGGCTTCATGGGGCAACCACCTGGTGAGAAAACACCCGCTGCTGCCTTGCTTGTATTTGAACCGGGTGACTTCAGTGTGGTTGATGCAGTGGTTCTGCAGGGGAAGCCGTGGAGGATTTTATTGGAAATTCTATTTATTGGCTCATTAGCGGCAGTGGAAGGCTTTGCTCTGTACCAACAGGCTCCTTTGGTTTATGAAGGGTGTGTAAATCCGCTGCCGAGCTCGGCAGTGCAGCAGAGCCTTGTGCGGGACCCCTGCAAATAAAGCCCCAGGAGTGCTAGTTGGATTCATTACCTTGCCACAGGAGTGTGTGAAGGTTTGTGTCAGAGTCCATGAATTAGAAGATGTAAGATATTTAGCACAGATGCTGCTCTATTCATGTGTGCACAACCAAGTTAACCGACAGCCAGGGAATGTGGAAAGTTGGTGGGCAGGAGGTTGGGGATGTCTGTGTGAACGTGTTCTTGTAGCAGGTACCTGACTTCTGCCTCCTCCTTCTTCTGGATGAACAGACACCTCAGTCTTCTTGCTCTTTCTCCCCTTTGAGGTTCTGAATTCAGAGCTGTTCTGCACCTCCACACATGGCTGGCTGTGCTTTGGCCCTGGCTTTGCTTCTGCTGATGCAGGAAGGACTTGGGAGCAGGACCCTTTTCCCTGCTAGGCTGAATTAAACTCCTGCAAACTTACTCTTCTTGGGAAATCGAGCACCAAGGTCAAGCAGAACAGCAGAAACTCTTAACAGGCCGTGAGGGAGTTGTATTTCTTAATAAAACTGTGTACAGCAGTTCCATGGAGACTTGAATATTGGTATTTTTCAGAGTAATGGCTTCACTCGGGTAATTGCAGCTCCACTGTCCTGTGTGTTTTCCTGCAGGAGGGCTGGGAGTTTGTTCTGCTTCTGAACTTTCCTCTTTATTCAGGGAGCATGTGGGATGGAAGAACTGCTCTGTTCCTTGGTACCAGGAGCATTGTCAAGGGCAGGAATGGCAGTAACAGAGCCAGCTCTGGAGAGCAGACATGAGAGGAGGCTGCTCAACTCTTCCCCCTCTCTGTCCCTTCAATTTATCAGACACGTCCTTTTTCCTTAGCATTACTGATTCCTTTTCTTTAGGTTTCCTTCCTGTCGTTCCCTCGCTGCTCAGAATTTCAAAACACAGATCTCTTCAGAGCCTGCAGGAAGATATTTTCATTCATGGGGCTGAAGTTCAAGTGCAGCCATCTTTACATAACCTTTCTTTAATTGCTCATTAAAGCGGAACGAGTGGCTGGTGATGGGAATGAGTTTTTCCCCCTTGCAGGCAGCAGTGGCTTGCCAAGGTCAATGAAATCTCCAAAGCTTCTCTCCAACATCAGGTCTGCTGGGATTGCACTGCTGCTGACAGATGGACGTTTTTAACCTGGCTGCTACATATTCACTTAGGCAGAGGGGGGAAAGTGCCAACAGGGAAAAGCGTTTGGAAGATTGGATTTTCCCCGTGTGAAAATAGCTCCCATTTCTTTGATTTCTTTATTATTTTTTAAGATAAAGAGAAGCGATGGTCCAGGCTGGGTTTGGCATTTCCTCCTTCCCATTTTCATTCCCCCTGCTGTTGGCAGCTCTGATCATCTTTAGAGCTGTGTCTTTGAGGGGGTTTTATCAAATAATGCAGTAATTACACCCGGGGGCTCTTTGTAGGCTGTGTCCAGAGCGGGCTGAGCTTCATCTTGCAAAACCCAGTGCTTTAGATCCATGTCCACAGAAGAAACCTTTCAGCATAAATATCCCCCCAAAAAAATCAGTGTTTTAAATCTTCAATCTTCCCAGACAAAAACCCTTTAGAAACTTTTGCCTTTCTTTTTTTTTGGCAGTAATTTGGTGCCTGTGCAAACACTTCAGCTTACTCACAAATACATTAAATTTTTTTGGACAGACGAGGTTGCTGAGATTTAGGGAAATATATAGTGTTTTCCCCTTTCTTTTTCTTCCTGTCATAGTTGTATATGCAACTTGACAAGAGATCCTGGCAGCCTCCTTCTACAGAACAGTAAACAGAGCCAGTGCTGCAGTAGTTTGCAGATAAATAATGTATTACAGCCTGTCAAATAAAGCTTTGAGCAAATACCACTTTAAAGGGTCATCATTACCCTACAAATCATCATTTCCCAGACCCTTTTGATTCCTTATTATGCACAGAGCAGCTCTGGGAACAGGTCACCTTTTTCAACTACCCCTAAACCCGACAGAATTAGTATTAGCAATATTTCTCCTATGGATGTTTTTTTTAACCGGCAGAAAGAAGCTCATAAGTCATCCCTCAACACTTCTCTCTCCATCCAAAAGTCCTTGAAGATGTACTTCTCTTCGCTGTCTCAATTAGGAACGTGGCACACATACATTTATTTATTTAAGATCCCTGCTTTGAGATTGTAGGGAATATATCAACTGTTTGATTGGTTTTTAGGGGAAACCTTCCTAAAAATTTAAGAGCCTGCTAAAATACAGCTGGATATTTAGCTAATATGAGTGTTTGAAGAGGATAGGAAGTATATCCTTTTGGCATTGCTTTAGGAAAAGTCTGAGCTGTGTTTTCAGTGTGCTGGGTCGTGTTACAACTGGGTGTTTCTTGCACCGATGGGATTTGGTGGATCCTAAATGCTGTTTGTGCCTGTGCCAAGTGGAAGGGCCTGCAGGTTATTTTAGCCATCTTCTCCAGCAAACAAAGCAAGAGACACAAGCCCCAGTGTGTGTCTGGCCCAAAAATGCCAGGTTGGGAAGGAGGGGCACAATCTATCCCGCTTTTCCATGGGAGGTTTTTACATCCACTCGTGGTTGTCTGGTGATGCTGAGCCCTCTCTGAGGGCTTTGGTGTCCCCTCCCCAGTTGCAGAGCAGGGGTTGCTTTCTTGGGCCCAGTTCGGTCTGGTGGCAGCAATCACAAAACGCTGCTCCCCCTTTTTTGAGCAGCTTTTTAAACTCCCATTCTCCCCTTGGAGAGGATTTCAGCATTGGAGTTCTTGGTAGAGTTTTCCCCTGTTAATACTATTGGTTATGACAAATTTATTGAGGAGGAAGGAGAGTCAGCTGGGAAGAGAAACCTTCCCCTGAGATGTATGTGGTACCCAAACTTGGCCTTTTCCTGAGGCCGTCGGAGCTGCTTCATTTCCCACCAGTGAGCCTTGCTGGCAGAAGGAGAGGTGAGAGGAAACCAGTGTCTGCATTTAGGAAACTCCAGCAGGTTCTTTTTTTCCCACCAGGATGTTTCTCGTGGTGGTGTCTCTGAATTGGTTTGGGCTGGATGCTCCTCAGAGCCTGGGATTTGATTTCCTGCAGGGCAAGGCGGATTGAGTTAGTGGAGGAAAACAACAGTGAAGCAAGGAAGAAAAGATATTATGGGTCTATTGTTTTATGATGGATCCTTGTATTGCCTTTCCATAAAGTTGTGCAATTAAGGAGATGTGGAAGCAGGGGAAATTGCTTATTTGTCCTCTGCTCTCCTCATATGAGGAAGCTTTTCTCTCAGAAGGATGGAGAGTGGGGTTATTTGAACAAAACTGGGCATTTCATCTTATAGAGGAGCAGGAATATGCTCATCCTGTCAGGTTTGGGGGGAGTTTGGGACTATTTAACACGTGTTTAAGGTTATGGGTAATCTTTTAAATAGCAAAGAATCAGGGAGTACCCTGCTGTGTATCTGGACTGGCTGCTGGGACTGGGCTAGCAAAGCTGGTGAAGTGAAGGGCTGCGCCCCATTTCTCCTGCCTTCTTCCCTTTCTGTAGGATTCCAGAATGGCCTGGGTTGGAAGGGATCTTAAAGCTCATCTCATTCCACCCCTGCCATGGGCAGGGATACCTTCCACTGTCCCAGGCTGCTCCAAGCCCCAGTGTCCAGCCTGGCCTTGGGCACCGCCAGGGATCCAGGGGCAGCCCCAGCTGCTCTGGGCACCCTGTGCCAGGGCCTGCCCACCCTGCCAGGGAACAATTCCTTCCCAATATCCCGTCTAAACCTCCCTTCTTTCAGTTTGAAGCCATTCCCCCTGTCCTGTCACTACAGTTCCCGGTGAACTGTTCCATAAACGCCTTGGATGTCCTTTCACGTCACGTTGGCTTTGAATGAATTTCAAAACACAGCCTTTTATATTTCAAGCGAATTTCTTCGGCACCTCGGGTGTCCTGGCCGGCAGGAGAGCGCTGGCCAGCACTACATCCCATTCCGCTTGCCTTGCGCGGATGCGGGATCCTGCTGGCACCCAGCGGCTGCCAGTGGAAGCGGCTCCGGCGGTGCTGGCCGCGCTGTCCGACTGCGTGGGCAGATTTTGGAGCTGCAGTTTGGGACGGGCCAGCACCCCCGTCCTCTCTGTTTGTCCTGGTGGGATGCTGGGAGCAGGAGCTGCTCCGTCCCCCTCTGGGCGGTCGCAGCGATGCCAGGTCAGGGAGTGCTTTGGCCCTGCTTTTCCTTCTCTAGGATCCATGAAAGGGAAGGGCTGTCAGAGGACTCTTTTGCCTCTAATGAGTCCGTGTGCTGTGCCCTGCGTCCCCTCCTTGTAGGGGTTGGGGTTGTTTTCCCCCCCGAGTGACCAGAAAAACGACCTGTACAGTGTCATCCTGTGCACGGAGGCAAATAATCGTGATTACCTGGCAATGGCACTATTTCCCCTGCCTTTTCCCAGAGGATTTTAACACTTAACACTGTTTGTAGGCTGTGTATTGAGTACTGAAAGAAAAATTCCTGTAGGCTTTGCACCCTCCTTCATTTCCAAGTGGTGAGTTGTGTTTGGCTAGAAGACATTCCAGAGGGTAGAGGAGCATGGATGTATCTCTGCTCCCAACAGGGAGGAGGGAAAGGGGGGTGTCAGGGGTAGCTGGGGGTTTTCTTTCATCAGAAATCAATGGGTTTCCACTCACAAATCCTTTGAAGCTGAGTTTCTTCATGGATAAGCACAATCTCTGACATACCAGAAAAAAAAAAAAGTAGAATTCCCTCCCTGAAATTTGTCTACATCATCTTTGAATGACATGCCCTGCTTATCCCTTCTGTAATTAATTGAAATGCATCTGACAGTAGCTAGGAGGCAAGATTTGAACTTTCTTGATCCCTCACCGTGATGTTGTTGCTTCTTCTCAGTTCAGTGGTGCTTATATTGGAATTTGGGAACTGGATGCGGACCAGCTCTCACTTCCCAGCCCCCTTCTGGGCTGACCTTTGCAATGAGCACCACTGTATGTGACAGTGGGCATCTGACTGTTCTGATTTAATGTTAGAGATGTTAATTTTAAAGGGAGATAAATAATAAGCAGCACAAATTCCATCATTTCCAGGCTTTTGTTTTGTTTTGTTTCTTGCACATAGTTGTGTGGTGTATCAGTAGAAAAATGAAGATGAAAAGCTTTTTAATTTTTCCTTTCTGGTCTTTTTTGCATCTGGTAGTGCAAAACTGGCCACAATCTGAAGGTTTAGTTCCAAAAGTACTGCAAGGAGTTGGTTCTTTATTTCCCCATCTGCAGGGAGCTGTGCTTGCTTGTGTTACCCCGTGGAGCTGCCCAGTGCCTGATCCTTAATGCAGGGCAGGGGGAGAGGGGGTTGATGGGCCTTTAGACACCAACTTGAGATTTTCTGAGCATAGTCACCACTTAGGAGGTTGATTTGAAATATTTGGACCTGTTTCCTAGCCTTTAATTAAAGATGCTACCTAAAGCTCTGCTAAAACTGGAGGTATTTTAAGGCTGTTGGTAGAAAACTGCTGGTTTGTGTCTTTGGGGATGAAATTAGAAATATTACAGCAGAAGAAAGCATCAGTGCTGCTTTTGAAGCAGCACCAATGGCAAATTTTTGTGTCCCAGGGGCATTGTAAAACTTCTTTGCATTCTTTAGGCGTGGCAGAAACTACTACTTTAGCTTTTTAATGAAGAACATTTCCTCCAAATGAGTTTTCCCTCTCCTTTCCCCAGCACAGGAGGATGGGAGAGGCCCACATTTTGCATCATGAGTGATCCCCAAAGCCTGTATCAGATGACAGTAGAAACCACCATCTTTTCCCCAAAACTCTGGGCACCACTCAGGTGAACGCACAAGGGGGCTGAGGAGCAGAATTTCTCCATTTGGGATCTCCCTCCAGCCTTGGTGCTTCACTTATCAGGATTTCCTTGGTGTCCCACTGGGAAAAGCAGCCAAAATCTGGTTGATATGCTAATAATTAAAAATTCATTAGCACTGAAGAGCGGCTGAGGCAGGAATGGCAAACTCAGCAGGCAGCAGAATGTCAATCACTGGTACCAAGTGTTTCCCATGAGTATAAAAATTAATTTTGTTGTTCAATGTCATCGTCTGGCTTGTGATCAGCTGGAGTGTTGGTCTTGTGTTTCCTGGTAAGTGTGAAGGGATATAATCTATCCCAACTAAGGGATCCCAAGTGCTGAGATCTGTGAGACTGGGTGAAGTCTAATGTTGATGTTTGTAGATTCACAGAGGTGGGGAAAAAGGAAAGGATGTAATCCCCATTATTCAGTGGGCAGAGACCTGGTGCTCCAGCCCAGCACCTTCCCAAGCTGGGGAATAGCTCTTCCCTCCTTCCCTGCAGTGAAAGTCAGGAGATAAACTACTGCAGGAGAGATGCTTTAGTGGAGAAAACCTTTCTCTGCCCAAGGGCTTTTTGGAAGCTCTGCAGGGGCCTCACAGCAGCTTTTGTAAGAGTCAGGGACTGGAAGGGTCTGAGGATGAGGAGAACTTGGGGAAGGTGAAGTCTGGAGGCATCCATGAACCTTCCCTTGCTGGGACACTGGTACTTGGTCTTGGAGCAGAGAAGAGTAAAATTAGAAGACTTTTACAGGACTTCTCCTTGGTTTATTAACCACTGTTCCTGTTTAGAGCAACCATGGAACCCCTCATTAGCTCAGTCCTGTGGGATGAAACTGAGAGGACAAGATACAAAGGCTTCTCCCAAGAGCTGTCCAAGGAATTGCACGTAGGGACAACGTTGAGAGACAATCCTGGGGAAAGCAGATATTGGAGCACATCAGGATTTCTGCTTCACCAGTGTTTCCTGCAGTGCCTTTTTTATGCTTCATGCCTTGGCTGGAGCTTTCTGCTGCTCCTTGTTTTCATCTCCCTGTTTTCCTTTCCCTTCCAGTTCGAGCGGCACGACCCGGTGGAGGGGCGGATCACGGAGCGGCAGTTCGGGAGCATGCTGCTGGCATACAGCGGGGTGCAGTCCAAGAAGCTCACTGTCATGCTGAAACAGCTCAAGAAGCACTTCCAGGATGGAGAGGTCAGTGGCGTTCATGGAAAATTTGGGGAAATTTCTCAGCCAGCCCAGGCTGGGCTGAGAAATGAGTTAATTCCTGTCTTCTTCGGAAAAGTATCCGCTGCATGTTAAGCCCTGGTGGAGAGAGGGAAGAGCTGGGAATGCAGTGGTCAGTGGCCAGTTCAGGCTGTAGGTTTGTTCCTTATGAAAATAGATGCTGTAATTTTAAAAATTCAATTTGCTGAATGGCACCCTGGGTCTGGAGCCAGAACAAACACTGAAGCCGTGCTCCCAGTTCCTGGCTCGACCTTGGATTCATTAGCTGCAGACCAGGCAGTTTATTATTTAGTTATTAACTTCTGGGAAAAATTACTCACCATTTAGGAGTAAGTTTGCACACCCTGCACTCATTAATTCGGTGAGAGACTTTGGAATAAGATACCCATAACACAAGATGTGCTTTATCAGGTAAGGTAAGTATGGGCTGAGACATTATTGAGCATTAGAATTTTACATCTGCTCCTATAATGGATGTTCTTTTATTAAGCTGGAATGTGCTTTTATTAACTAGGATATAAACAAGCAATTCATCAAAGTGAGAATGGATGGAAAGTCTTTGGCTGGCTGTTTTAGAGCCGCTTTCTTCTGACATCAGAACTGGAGTTTATTTCTTAACTGGTTTAGATGCCAAGTGTGTTATAAAACAAAAGTTTTTACCAGAGTCTGCTCCTTTTTTTGTTTCTAATGGGATTCCTACATTAACAGGAATAATTTGATTTCTCCAGGAAAAAGTGCTTAAATGCAATGTGTGTCTAATAGAAAATATCAGCTCTGTTGTTAAAGCTTGCAAATTGTTGATTCTTTTCCTGTGATTTTTGGGGTGTATATATATATGTATGTATGTGTGTATAGATACTACTGAACAGTAGCTGGATATATGAGAAAAGAGGCAGAGGGATTTATTTTGGAAGGTTTCCTACAGCAGATGTTTTCTTCCTTTCATGTGTAAGCCAAGACCCTGACATCTGTGCCAGAGGAAGAACTTCTTGTTCTTACCTTATTCCTCATCCCCAAATCAGCCAGACTGTCTTTCTATTTACAGCCAGCCAGAATCAGAGCAAGTCTTTATCTTCCTTTATTCCAAGGCCTTTCAAGGAGAGAAAATGGGCAATAGGACAAAAAAAATGATATTTGCAAGGAACAGAATTGGTGGAAAATTCATGATTCCTTACACTGCTGAGGATGAAATGCCCAGAAACTGTCTCGAACTTCCCCAGTAAGGCTTTCCCTTGGAAGTGCAGTTCCCTTGTGAGAGCTTTCTTATGGAATGTGCCAAACCTTGTCCTCCTTGTCTGATGCAATTACCTTGGCTGCACAAGGCAACCCTGTCCGCCTCCAAAACGATAAAACTCTGGGTTTAATCTAATCTTTAGCTGTTTTCCAGTGCTGTTATTCTGCATTCCTGCTTTTGGGAGTGGTAAGTTTTCTTGTATTAATTGCTAATCTGCTTTCATTATTTTTATTTTTCTTGAGGAAAAATCCCATCCTCCCCTGGGTAGGTGAATTTAGCCTATTCAGCAGAGCTGCCACACTCTGCTTTGTTTAACGTTGCTTATGATTGTCCTCCTCAAGTTGTACTTACACAGCTGCTTTTCTCCTAGTAAAAAGGACCCGAGTCATCAGTAATATTCACAAGCAAGGTATCACTTGGTTTATGCCCCCCTAACTGCTAGGAAAGCCAAGCTGTCTCTTCAGAAACTCGTGGTTCATGTAATCTTCTACACATGCTTTGGGGGCTGGCTGGGATATTTTTCTGCGGAGATGGCAGGGGGTGGCAGTGAGGTGAAACACCTGGCTTCCCAGGTGAAAAGCCCTAATTTTTGCAGGAGGTGTTTGAGCTGTTGTGTTACAAACAGGTTAAGTGCTTCTGGAGTCTCCCTGCTTATGTTTTGTGAGGATTACTTGGGTGATGAAGGGATTCAGGCTTATGAATCAACAGGTGGAGCTACAAATGCCTTGAAAGACGTGATCATTCATCTGTTGACTTGTCTGAGGCTGTCCCAGTCTCTGATTTTTATTTTATTTTTATTTTATTCCGTGGAATAGAGTTAATGCTGATGCCAGCCTCACCTATAGGATTCCTCAAAAAAATACTAAATTTCATAATACTGATGGTATTCTTGCTACAGACATTCAGTGGTTTTGTTCACATGAAAGCCAGGATTTGTAGGATACACGTGTGTCACTGATTTTGCTTTTCCAGCTGATGAAACGACCACAAAGGCCAGGTTGGACGGGGCTTGGAGCACCCTGGGATAGTGGAAGGTGTCCCTGCCATGGAATGAGATGGGCTTTGAGGTCCCTTCCCACCCAAACCATGCCAGGATTCCAAACAAGGATCCATTTTGCACAGACAGCAGTGCTGCTTCCCTTGGCGTCTGCCATTTTGTGAATTCCAGGAAAATACGAGGCTTATGGCTCTTTGTTCAGAACACTACAAACCTCAGATGTCCCAAACAGAGCAGGCAGATCACAGCACAGTGTCTTCTGCTGGCCTGGAAGTGGCCACACACCTCATGGTTTCTCCTGACTTTCTGCACTTTCAGTGCCCTGCTCCCAGGCAGGGAGGCATCGTGATAATTGCAAAGATACTTTCTCTGGTAGAACCATTGTACAAAACAGAGGGATCTTTACAGTGCTTCCTGCAGAAGTACCTGATTTAGTGGATTATTTTTTTCCTAGGACAGTATTTAATTTAATTGTCCTGTGCATCCTAGCGTTCCTCTCGGGAAGAGGAGCAGGCAAACATCTGAGGAAAGCTCCCTGCAGAGACACCAGGGATTTCTCTCTTCAGGCAGCTCTGTTGTCCACATGTGCTCTCCCATTTTGCCATCTCATCCCTTTTGGCCCAGATCCACGAATCCAGGGCTGGCAAAGCTGCTGTTGCATGTGTCGGCGCACACGTAGATCATCAGTGCAGTGCCACATACTCACTCACAGCAAAGATAGGAACAAGCTGCAAATGTCTGTGTGGAAAGGCCTTAAAAACGTTCTTTATCTTTCAAAAGATTGGTGGCTTCTTCCCTGATTAGAGGTTGTTCAAGCAGAGTTACAGCAGATTGTGTAAATTTATATTTGACAGTACCTGCTGAACACATCCAGATCGTGGAACTGTGCCATGTTCTGCAGTTAGGAATTTTAGTATCTTGCTCTATCAATCTGTTGTGCCAGGCAGGATAGGAGGAGCCTGAACCTGAACTGCTCTTGACAAGCTGATTTCTCCCTCCCAGAGAGGGAGTCTGAGTGGTTATTACTGTGGTGATGATTCACCTCCTCCCTTGGCTCCATGCCATGGCTGTGCTGGAGGAGCTGGAGGCTCCAGCTCTTGTCCCAGCACTGCTGTGGTTGTGCTGGAGCTGAACAGGTTGATAAGATCAGGTGTAGTGTATCCAGGTGGGGTTCCTAGAGCTGTGCTCATCGGCACTTCCTCTCCTGGGGATCTCAGGATGTTTTCCATGACTATCCCAGAGCGTGGCTGTCGGCACTCACCGAGTACACGCTCACCTGGCCCAGGTAAGTGGAGCAGAGAGGGATCCTGCCTCCAGCAGCAAAGCAAACTGGGACACCTCTGTGCTTTGCAGTGTCACCTTCTGTCACACTGGGTAAGAAGACATGGATGCCCCCAGGGATCCCTGAGCCTCTTGGGAGAGACCTTGCAGTGCACAGACTGTTTCATATTGTCATTGCAAGTGTGCAGGCTTCAAAAAACATTATAAATTCACCTGTTTGCAGTGGTCTCCTGCACCCCAACTACAGGCTGGTGGTGTCCCCCCTCACCTGGGAAATGGTTTTCAGTCCCCTCCCATTGCAGGACTGGTGGGGGCCAGGAGTGTGAAGCAGGAGGGGAACAAAAGTACAGGGTCACAACTCACATCCTCAAGTGCCAAGGCTGAGTTTTTGGAGTGTGCAGATGAATTCCCTTCTGGCTACAACTTTGGGCCAATGAGTCACTTTGTCATTTCCAGGCACTGTCCCTGATCTCCGTTTCCCATCACCACATGAGTGTCTTTTCTCTGTCCTAGGGGCTCACATTTGAGGAAGTGGAGAACTTCTTCACTTTTCTGAAGAACATAAATGATGTGGACACGGCTTTGAGCTTCTACCACATGGCTGGAGCTTCTCTTGATAAAGGTATTAAAACCTGTGGGATGTTCAGGTGCTGAAAACCTGAGGGAGCACAACTCATGCCGTGTCTTTGGAGTTGGGAAGATGTCAAACAAGCCCAGGCTGATAGGTTAAAAGTGCATCCAAACTGCAATTCCTCCCTGTAATGAGGTGCTTAGCTCGGTACATCCACGCATAAAGAGGGATTTCAGGTTTTCTACTTCCACAGTTTGAGATACAGGCAGAAAAAAGGCTGAATGTAGCCTGAATGGATGAGGAAGCAGTGATTGCATGGTGGTACCTTCAGCAGGCCCATTCTGCTGTGTGCAGAGGCAAGGTGACCTGATAAGTGTGCCACATGCTCTGGCTCCAGGTCCCAGGGACACCAGTGTTTCTTCTTCATCCCCATCTTCTGAAGTGACCTTCTTTTCTGCTTGTATAAAAGACCTCCAAAATGAGCATAAAAAAGTTCTTGCAGACTTACCTTCTGTGAAGGTCTCTGGTCCATGTGGCAGAGGCACACCAGCAGTGGGGCTGGTGGTAGGAACTGCTCAACCCTTCTTTTGTTTCAGCTTTGCTCAAAAATCAGAGACTTTGCCTAGAAATAAGGGCTGGATGCTGCATTTCTGATTGGAAGTCCAAGCAGGGGCAAACACCTTTGGAGCTCCTGGGAGTGCTGGTGGAGGGAAAGAGGGGGAGCACTGGAACACCACTGAGATCCCAGACTGAGCATTAGAGTCTGTCCAGAGACTCTTATTTCAGATAACCCACAGTCCAGAGGAGTGGGCTGAATAAACCTCAGAGCTGGTGTTTCCTGGGGACCTTGGTAATAATGTGGTTTATTGATCCCACCAATCCATACTCTCCTCCTCCTCATCATGTTTCCTTCTCTGAGGTGGTCTGTCTCAGGTATGTTCTTAGATCTGACATGCTGTTGTAAAAGAAAAAAAGGGCAAAAAACCCCCCAAACATATTTCAAACCAAAGTCCTGCTCTGCTGCCAGGATCCATCACAAGTGTGTGCTTTGCTCTTCTAGATTTTTTTAAGAGAGATTTTTTTTTTTTAACAGACTGAGAATATAAAAAAAAGATGGCAAACTCATTAAAAGATTTTTAGGCTTAGTGGAAATTCTTGTCTACTACAAAGTTAAAGCTGATTTATTTAGGCAGCTGCAGAATTAAACATTGTGGAAATCAGCTATTCCAGCTGCTGCTGTTGTGGGAATATTAAGGCATAGGTTTTGGGGCAGTGGAATTGCAGAGGGAAACAAACGTGTCACATCTCTTCTTGTGTGTGTCAGCAGCCCTTCTCATCTTAAATTTTTTTGGGGGTAAATCATCTGTACTCTCTGGTTTAGATCATCACTACCATAAGACTTAAAAGAACCTGATAGGATTTTCTTTCATTTAAAAGTAAAATACCAAGTCTGGGTGTGCTGCTGCTGCTCTGAGCAGCATCCCAGAGGAGATAATAGCCCAGCAAATCCAATTTACTCAGTGCCTACAGGAAATTAGCATTGTCCTGTCATGGAATATGCATTTTTGCAGAATTTAGGTGTGTATGCAGTTGGTAAATCAGTGTGATTGCTGTTTAATTAAGTGCCATTAATGAGCTCGTGCAGACACTGAACTGGAAGTGTTTGGCTGGGGTAAGGGAACCTTTCTTGGGCAGGAACCAGATTTAAGTCAAATAAACCATAAATGGGGTGTGCTCTCCCAAAAGTCAAGCTTTCACAAGGTTGCTTGTTACGAACTAACAAATGTAAAAATTACTCCTGGGATGGGGACTAGGAAGAGGTTAGTTTGTGTAATAATTTGCTGCTAACAATGCAGCAAACATTATTATGATTTTAGAAGGGCTGTTTAAAATTTCAGAGGGGAAAAAATGGCTGCTACCAAACAGCCAGAGCTTGACAGCCTGTTTTCTGTGCTGAGCTAAAGTCGGTTCTTCTTCTAAAAAGGATCATAAACCTGTATTTTAATGACCCATTTAAAAACACCCAGATTATTTGTTAGCCCATCTTTCATTTTCCCAGCAACATAATAGCTGTCATTCTCCTAAATCACAAGCATTCCTTAGAAGACTTCCCCAGCCTGGGCTCACAGCTGGAAGCAGGACAGGAACTGAATTTGGTGCTTATTCCCCTTTCAGGAGGGTGTGAATTGCACTTTTCCTGGCACTGTGGGCAGCCAGGCTTTCCAAGCAGCCCTTCTCCTGGCAAAGAGCCACAGGATAACTCCTCTGGGGCTCAGGGCAAGCCATGGATGGGCCAAAGCACGGGGAGACAGCTGAGCCTGCTGCTGATCCGTGCTTGGAGCAGGGCTGGAGCCCTGGAGAGGTTCAATAAATCATTTTGTTTGACTTATGCTGCTTGAAACGGCTGCAGAGTTGACAGGGAATCGGGAAGGAGGCAGAGGTGAGCTTGGAATGCAGTCAGGGAATTGCTGCTTGCTTTGCTCTGCCTTGGAGATGCACGGAAGAAGTCATCCCTCCTGGAAGCACAGCTGGGATTGCTCCTCTGGAATACTGGCAGTGCTGGTGGTTGGGAGGGGAAGACTTGTGAGGGGTCTCTGGAGACCCCCATATCCAACAGGATCCCCTACAGCCACTTGCCCTGGGCCACCTGCAGTCAGGTTTGGGATCTCTCCAAGGAATTTCCTTCCTTTACGTATTTACGGCTGCGGATATTTGCACAAACACAGGGTTGGCTCTGCCTTTGGTCTGGGAGCTCTGCTTTTTTCTCCCTGATCTCCATGACTTTCTGTCATGTGCCCTTTGATGTCAAAACAGCTTCTGCTCAGCTGCAGCCTCACGGTTTGAGGAGACAAAGGAAAATGTGCTGTGCCCACAGGATTGCATAAGGCTTATCCATCTCTTTCCTGCATGGGTGTTCCAGCACGCATTCATGCAAATAATTTGTAAAAAGTTAAACAGATTTTGGTAGCTCTGCTGTCAGTGATAGCATCCAACATTTCACACTGGGAGCCTTGAAATGAAACCTGGGCATCAACATGAGACTGATTTCTGGGAGCCCAAGACACATGTGTCCTGCCTTTCCATCCTGGAATGGCCCAGGGCAGGGAGCTCTGCTCCCATCACCCCGAGTGCCATTTGGAAAACAAAGGCAGCAGCCCAGCTGTCCATTGTTTTGGCCAAATGTGTGATTAATCTCAAACTGGAGGAAAAAGTGAAGTTTGCCATCTGGCGAGGCTCTGGCCTGGAGCAAAGCTCTGTTTGCAGGCACTCGGTGAGGCATTGCTCAGGGTGCAGGTCTGGAAATCAGAGTGGAAAAAAGGATAACTGTGTCAGACACTAAACTTGCATAAAATAACTCAGATGGCTCATTAAAGGAACCAGTGGGAGATACCAATGCATGAAATTTTAGAAGCTTTTTAAGACAAATGTGGAACTCATTTTTGATGGTATGAAATCCAGGAAAATTTCTGTCCCAGAACCCCAAACCTGGACAGGCTTTGTTTGAAGAGATGTTCCCCAGACAGCACCTATTTCATTTTGTGAAATGGTAAAGAAATTACTCCAGCAGGTTTACTTCAATTTTATTTGATTCCCCGAGCTACCTTGTAGTCTGGAGTGTGTGCTTGGAAATGGAAAGTGGAGACGCTTTCCCCCTTGCCTATGATTCCTTAAAAACCAGCATAGCCCTAACAGAGCACAGCACAGTCATGCAGCCCCTGTGAAGTCACTTTGGCATCGAGAAAGAATGATGGGATGGAGCTGACACTTGTCCAGTTGGATTAATAGGAGAGGAAGCAGGAACTGGTGGCTGTGAGTACAAGTCCCAGCTGGGAAAACTGTGGCTGTGAAAAATAAATAGGAGAGGAGGGATCAGGAGAATCCCTGCAGAGATGGAAGGAGGGGGTGAAATCTCAGCACAAAACCATGACTTACAATTAAAGGGCTTAGGACGAGGAGCAGTGGTTTTAAACTGAAAGGGGAGATTTAGATTTGGTGTTAGGGAGGAATTGTTCCCTGGGAGGGTGGGCAGGCCCTGGCACAGGGTGCCCAGAGCAGCTGGGGCTGCCCCTGGATCCCTGGCAGTGCCCAAGGCCAGGCTGGACATTGGGGCTTGGAGCAGCCTGGGACAGTGGGAGGTGTCCCTGCCCTTGGCAGGGGTGGCACTGGATGGGCTTTGAGGTCCCTTCCAACCCAAACCAGACTGGGATTCTGTGATCTAGGAAATCATTCTAACTTTTTTTCTTTACATGGAAGGCTACAGCAATAGGGTACCTAGGGCACCAGGAGGGGAGGATGGCATGGAGGTGAGGCACCTTGAGAGAAGTTGTACATTTACAACAAATTAAATGCAATTTGGTGTTGCTGTCTGAGGAAATACAGAGTAATGACTGCTGACTGGAGCTACATCACTCATGGAGGAAAGGAATTTCACTCAAGAAGAATAATTACGTGGGAAAAGCAGGGTCCTACTTGAGATTATATATGTTTCACATATAGATAATGTGTAATTTCAATTTTCTCCTGCATTATTTAGTAAAAGGAGTGGTTTTGTGGGGAAAATGACCTGATAGTGGCTGTGAATTCCTCTCAGAATACCCCAAATTTCACTCAGGGGAGCAGAAATGAGGTGGAAGGTACCAATAATGTAAACAATCATAAAAAAAAAAAATCCAATTAGAAATATTTTATGCAGTTTGTAATTAATCCAGTTACGGTCTATATTGGATGATTATTTTTTCCTTTCCGACACACTTAACTCTCCAAAATTCCTGAAGGACCGGGAGTGCAGAAACCCATAAGGATGCTGTGGAGGAAAGCAGAGGCTGGTTTTGGTCTCAGTCTGGTTTTGTGGTGCATCACTTCCCTCTTTTCCCTTACTCCACAGCTAAGCTTTGATCCCAGTTGCTGGGGATGGAATTTCCTTGGGTCAGGCTTTGTAGGGAAGCAATTTAAATACTCACACCAGCCTAGTGAGGGCTTTTTTTCTCCCATTTGTGCAGCAAAATCAACTGCCTAACCCTTCCAGATTGACAGCTCCTGGATTGCCCTTTTCGAAAGGTGGGAATAAAACTCCTGCTCACTTCTCTGCTGCCGGTGTGGGGAGAAAAGGGAAATACTCCTTACAACTCTTTATTTTATTGCAAGGTTAACCTGGTGTGCTCCCTGTGGGAGGGTGGGTTCATTCAGCAATTACTGGTTGCATCAGGAAAAGCAGTTTTTGTAATTCCCAGCCTCCTGGGATAGTGCTTGATAAAGTATCATCTTTGGAACTCTGTCAGAAGGAGCTGCCTCGTTGGTCGGGCTTATTCCAGGCCTCTCTGAAGACACAAAGGCCATTTTCCAGGGAGGAACAGGAGCCTCCCGCTGTGGCCAGCACATCCTGACCCCTCTGTGACCCTGTGCCCTCCCTCTGTTGCAGTGACCATGCAGCAGGTGGCCAGGACAGTGGCCAAGGTGGAGCTCTCGGACCACGTGTGCGACGTGGTGTTCGCGCTCTTTGACTGCGACGGTGAGTGAGCACCGCAACCTCAGCTGGGCCGGGAGAGTCACTCCAGGGGAAAAGTCCAGGGGAACAGGGCTCTTCGTCCACGGATCTGTGGTGATCCCCGCCCTTTTGGGAAGGGGATCCAATGTACCCACCTTGTGAGATGTGGATCCTGGAGCATGAATGGGAGGGTTTGGTGTGCATGCTTTGCTCCTTCCTTCCCCCCCAGAACTCCAGTTTGTTTAACAAAATGAGCTGTTGCGCTCCAGTGTTGGAAACAGCCGGAATGGGGCTTTCTCTCCAAAGTGTCCTAGACAAATGTCAGCTTAATTTTTAACTAATTAATGTCAGCTCTGTGCCCTGCTGGGAAGCTCGTGGCTCTGCAGAGGATGCGAGTGCTCCAGGGTAGTTGTTGCCACACGGAAGCACTCCTGGCTTGGTTTAATGGGAGTTACTGGAGTCTCTGCCAGATGGCAGCGATTCCAACTTGGAACTTCTGCATTTGCCCAAAACTGCCAAGCCAAAATCAGAGTCCTGGCTGGCACCCTGCTTCTCCAGCACAGTCACCAGCATCTGGCAGCTCTGAGTGGCAGCACTGGTGGATAAGTACGAACATTAAAAAATGCCTTTCATTATTTTATTTCTTGTTTTCCCTCTCGCTTTCAGCCCCACCTGCTCCTTTGCACCTTTCTAAGGTCTCCTGTTTTATTTTCCTCTGTGCTTCACTGCCACTGTTCTGATACAATCTTCAAGCCAGATGATCAGGCTGGAGATTAGAGCGTGCTGAAGTGTATCCAAATATTCCCTGTTTGCCTTCTCTCAGAGGAGAATCTCCTAAATATTTTGGTAGCAAATCTTTGGGGGGGAAAGACTCTGGTTGCCAGAGGAGTCCCCCAAGGAAGAAATCAAGTAGAAAAGCGGGCACAGACCTCTTGTTTTCATTATTATTTTGTTGTTTTCATTCCATCAGTGTTTACAGACATTAAAAACCTGCAGTACTGGAGGGAATTTTGCTCACCCCTTGATAGTTTGCTGGAATTTTGCTGCCCAGTGGCAGCATTCTCCATAACCTCATTCATCAGATCAACAAGCCTTTCCTTCTACTCCATTAAGAAAAATCTGTGCACCCATAATTTCCTAAATCACTTAAAGCAGTGTTTCCTGTGAGGACACGAACATTTGATTTGCATTTGCTTTTCTGCCTCCTGCAAGCATCCATAGGGTTGGGATTTAAACTCTGTGGCTCGGGAACCCTTGCTCAGCAGGGTATTTTGGGAGGTGAGAGCCAAATGTGGTCTTAGTCTCTGCAGGAAAGGACACTCGTGGCTGCTGCCCTTTAAAGTTATCATTTCAAGGAGGTTGCTGGTGGATCTCTGATTATTTTTCCTCCTTTTCACAGGGAACGGGGAGCTGAGCAACAAGGAGTTTGTTGCCATCATGAAGCAGCGGCTGATGAGGGGCTTGGAGAAGCCCAAGGACATGGGCTTCACCCGGCTCATGAGGGCCATGTGGAAGTGTGCCCAGGAGACAGCGTGGGACTTCACGGCTCCCAAGCAGCAGTAGGGGGGTCAGGAAGGAGCACCCCCATTCCCTGGAGCAGCCCTGACAGCCCGTGGGCACTGGGAGGTGGCACCAGGCTCGGGAGAGTCCAGGCTGTCTGGAACAGGAGGGTTTTGTAAATCCGAGTTAGAAATCCATGCCTGTTGTATTTGCTTGCTGCTGGCTCCTCAGTATTCCTCTCTCTCAGGAACAGGGAAAGGACTTTTACTGCCACCACCTCCGCAGCGTGGTGTGCCCTGCTCGAGAGCTGGGCCCAGAAGCAGCTCTCTTTAATGCTATGAAGAAAGGGCATGGGGGTTATTTTGATTCTCAGACTGCTCCTCAGAAAAGCCGTGCGATTCCTGGATTTCCTGGATCCCAGACCAGGATTTCAGCCGGCCAAAAGCTCCGTGCTGCACGGGGGCAGAGGTGCTGCCTCTGGGGAAGAGCAGCTAAAAGCAGTGGAGCAACTGGCTCTCCTGCCCTTCCTGCTGTGCACAGGCATCCTGCTGCAGGAGCTCCCTAATTAATTTCCTAAATGGAGAGCCCTCTCCGTGGGGACTTGTCCCGGGAAGGAGCCGACAGGCGTTGGCTGCCGGGTGCTGTCCTCTGTAAAATACCATGTAAAGATGTTGCTCACAACAACCTGGCTCTGTCTCTGCATTGCTCCAGGTCTTCACCCAAGCCTGGGGCTGGGCCACTGAAGATGGGGAAAAATCCCCGTGACTTTCCAGAGCTGGAAAGACAAAGGGGATAAATCACTCCTGGAATACTTTCCTTCCCCAGCACAGGAAGGACCTGGAGCTGCTGGAGCAGGTCCGGAGAAGAGCACCAAGATGATCAGAGGGGTGGAGCAGCTCTGCTATGAGAAAAGGCTGGGAGAGGTGGGATTGTTCAGCCTGGAGAGAAACTTCAGGGTGACCTAACTGTGGTCTTCCAGTGCCTGAAGGAGGTGACAAGAAACACGGAGAGGGAATATTTACAAGGGCCTTGAGTGCCAGGACAAGGGGAGATGGCTTCCCACTGCCAGAGGGCGGGGATGGATGGGATACTGGGAAGGAATTGTTCCCTGGCAGGGTGGGCAGGCCCTGGCACAGGGTGCCCAGAGCAGCTGGGGCTGCCCCTGGATCCCTGGCAGTGTCCAAGGCCAGGCTGGACATTGGGGCTTGGAGCAGCCTGGGACAATGGGAGGTGTCCCTGCCCATGGCAGGGGTGGCAGGGGGTGGGTTTAAGGTCCTTCCAACCCAAACCATTGTAGGATTCCATGGTTCATACGGGGATATTAATCCTGATCACTCCACCTAGAGTCATCTTCCTCCCCTCCCTCGTTTCCCAGCCAGAACCTGCTCCTCTGGGGTGGTTTGGGTCCCTGTGCTGTCACACCCCACAGACCACTGTGTGAGGGCAGGTTTGGCCCTTTCTGGCTGCAGCTCTTCTTCCATGTCTCCTGCCTGCTCCCCCCGGCAGGTTCCAGGGCTCTGTCACCTGTCTCTGAATTCTCCCGTTTGGAACGGAGGCTGTTCCTGCCCTCCCTCGTGCGGCTGAATGTGAAACGGCCCCGAGCAGCCTCAGCCCCTCCCGGGCACGGTCCCTGCAGCCAGGACCTGTTTCAAGGGCAGGAAGCTCGATAAGGAGGAGGACTCTAATGAGGGAATTCCTGAAGGGGTTAATCCTTCCCTTCTGAGCCCCCTCCCGCAGCAGAATGCTGGGGGGCCCTTTGGCGTCCCCTGCACGGGACGCTCCCCTCCCGCTGCCCCCGGGGAGCCCCCAAAATCCCGCTCCCTCCCTCTCCCGTCCCGGCTTCCCAAGGAACTCCGCCGGCCCGGCCCGGCCCCGCCCCGCCCCGCTGAAGGCAGGCTTCTGTGACGTCATCAATCCGCGCCCGGGCCCGCCTCTCCGCCCCCCCGCCCGGCCGCCGCCGCCATCGCCATGGAGTCGAACCGGGACGAGGCGGAGCGGTGCATCGGTATTGCGCTGGCCGCCGCCAAGGCCAACCAGCCCGACAAGGCCCGCCGCTTCCTGGAGAAGGCGCAGCGCTTGTACCCCTCTCAGCGGGTCCGCGGTGAGCCCCGGGCCGGGGGCGCGGCGGGGGGCCCGGGGGAGTGCGGCCTGAGCGGCCGCCGCCAGGCCTGACCTCTCACCCTCACCGCGCCTGCGCAGTGCGCGCGGGGCACGCCGGGAAAGCGAGTTCCTCGGGGGTCCCGGGGGGTGCCCTGGGGTCTCAGGCTACGGTACCGCCTGGTACCGGGTGTCCCCTGGGTCCGGGTACCGCCTGGGACCGGGTATCCCCTGAGCCCGGGTACTGCCTGGTACCGGGTATCCCCTGAGCCCGGGTACCGCCTGGGTCCGGGTACCGCCTGGGACCGGGTACCGCCTGGGACCGGGTACCGACGGGCTGCGATCGGCTGCCGTCGGCCCGCGGCCTCTGTCTTTAGCGGGGGCTCCCAGTGAGGAGGGGGCCGGGAAGGGAAGGGGGACCGGCTCCCCGGCTCCGCGCTGCTGTGGGACCCTGGAGCCGAGGGCACAACACCCGCTGCTGGTGGAGCAGCGCTGAGGGGAGGGAAGGAGCTTGGCAAGGCGAGTGAGAAGTTCTCGGGGGGCTGCGAAAAGCCCTTCTCCTCCTCCTATTCCTCCTTTCCTATTCCTCGTATTCCTCTTCTGTACCTATTACACTCCTTCTCCTATTCCTCCTCTTCTCCTCCTCCTATTAATCTCCTTATATTCCACCTTTCCCTCTCCTATTCCTCCTTTCCTATTCTTCCTCTTCCTCTCCTCCTCCTGTTCCTATTCCTTTTCTCCTGTTTCTCTCCCTCTCCTCCTTCTGTTCCTTTCCTCCTCCTCCGCCTGTTTCTCTCCTATTCCTTTCCTCCTCCTGTTTTTCTCCTCCTCTTATTCCTGTTCCTCTCCTCCTCCCATTGCTCCCCTCCCTCTCCTATTCCTCTCCTTCCTGTTCCTGCATTCCCCCTTGTATTCCTTCTCTCCTCCTATTTCTTTATTCCTCCTCATCTCTTTCTCTTATTCGTCCTCTCCTTCTCATCCTTCCTCCTTTCCTTCTCTTGTTCCTCCTCCTTTCCTCCTCCTCTCCCTCTCCTCTTCTTGTCCCTCCTGTTTTCATCATATTCCTCCTCTCCCTCACCTATTCCTCCTCCAGCAGTTTCTCATTGTTTGCAGACAGCCAGGCCATGGCTGAGCTCGCACTCTCACACGTGTAACAAAATAATCCTCCTTGAAGACTTTCTGCCAGGTTTACGAATTTTTTTCTAATTTCCTGGAAGCTTTAGTTAGTATGGGATGTGGTTTGTGAAAGCAGCCAAACACAGTTCTTTCCCTGCACGTTCTTACATTGCAGAATTTTATGCAAAGGGCTGTAGGTTTAATTTTTTTTCGCTCTGACGTCATCTGAGTTTGGATTCTTTGGCTGAGCTTTGCGGCTTGTTTGTCCCAAGGCTTCCTGTAATCCTCTTTTTGGTTGCACCAGGCCTCTTCCCCCTTCGTCAAACACAGCATGTTGTGCGTCTGGTGTGGTTTTCCTACCCTCCCTTTCCTTCAGGATTTATACTTTGGTGAAATTACTGGGTAAGAAAAGTGACTTTCGGAGGAAGGCAGAGGCTGGGGGGGCAGCAGGGCAGGTTAATGTTAAACACAACGTGCTAATTTGTGGCCAGACCCAACCAAGTTTCTCATCCAAGGACCCTTTGCTGGGTCTGGAGTTGAGGAATGCTGCCAGAGATCCCACGGTGGTCACTGGGTCCCTGTGGAGCTCCTGGGACATCTCTTTCCCGGGAGTTACACGGGGTTTGGTAACACTCAGTGACACGGCCCTTGCGCAGCCAGTGCTGCAATCTGTGACCCTGGCTGGGATTTTCGAGATCAGGGAAGGGTTTTGCAAGGAGATTGCAGCAAAAATCTGTGTCAGGGCATGTTGGCGGAGGCACAGTCACACACTGGTCACCTTTGAGTGGGAGTTGGGGGGAAATTCATCGGAAGTTGGGCAGATGTTGGCTAATAAGGGAGGAAGAGAGTTCCATGGCACGTGCTGGAGAGGACCTGAGTTGGCAGAACTGAAGCTGAATTCTGCACACTCTGCTTCAGTAATCCCTGAATTTGTGCTGTGCTGGGGCTGCACGCAGGATGCAAAAAGCAACAGGATTGGGGCTGCAGGGCAAAATGGGACTGAGCCATGGCCATCTGTGGATTTCTGTGGTGGGGTTTGGGAAGTGCGCTTTGGGCAGCAGGGGAGGGCGGAATTCTGCCTCTCTGCCCCACTCAGGTGAGACCCACCTGCAGAGCTGCCTCCAGCCCTGGGGCCCAGCACAGGAAAGATGTGGAGCTGCTGGAGAGAGGCCAGAGGAGGCCACTGAGTTGCTGATGGGGCTGGAGCACCTCTCCTCTGGAGCCAGGCTGGGAGAGCTGGGGCTGCTCAGCCGGGAGAGGAGAAGGTTGTGGGGAGAGCTCACAGCTCCTTCCAGGGTCTGAAGGGGCTATAAAGAAAATTCAAGAGGGATTTCATCAGCAACTGGAGTGGCAGGACAAGGGGAAATGGCTTCCCACTGCCACAGGGCAGGGACAGATGGGATATTGGTGAGGAATTCCTCCCTGTGAGGGTTGTGAGACCCTGGCACAGGGTGCCCAGAGCAGCTGTGGTTGCCCCTGGATCCCTGGCAGTGCCCAAGGCCAGGCTGGACATTGGGGCTTGGAGCTGCCTGGGACAGTGGAAGGTGTCCCTGCCCATGGCAGGGGTGGCACTGGATGGGCTTTGAGATCTCTTCCAACCAAAACTGTTCTGGGATCAGAATCTCCTGGTAAGCTGTAGGGAAATAAGCCCAAAGCAGCAGGAAGGGGGGTAGGTGGGGGAATAGCCTCATGAGGTGAAATTTAAAATCACCTGGCAGATTGCTCCAGGTTTGGAAGGAGCAAAACCCAAGACTAGAATTCAGTGAGCACTGGAGTGTTGTGAATATGAGGGAGGGAAGGATTTATTTTTGTAAAATAAATTCTTTTTAAATTTGTGAAGCCCCCAAGCCCAAAAGCTCATTCAGTGAGTTACTGCTCCTTAGCCCACTGTCCTTTTTATCCTTCATCCTGTATTGGCTTTTGGATAACCGAGTGGATTTTTCTTGCCCTTCCAAGCTCTGGGGCCAGATAGGGTATCTTGGCTCATCTCTTGGCCTGCAAGTTTTGTTTGCACTTGCCTAAAGAAGATGATGCCCCCAGAGTGCAAGGTCTGCAATGTGCAATCCGTGGGAGGAGGTGGAACGTCCTTCCCAGTGCTAGGGTCTGGATAAAGGACTGCAAGCTCAGGATACTGGGGCCTGTGTAAATACCCTTGGCTGGGTTTCACTGTAGTGTGTGTGCCTGTTCTTTTTAATGGGGGTGAAGAAATCAGTCTGATGCTTGGTTTGAAAAACAGTTTTAAAAGATGGTGCTGTCCAGCTGCCAGGGAAACGCACGATGGAAAGATGCTTGGAGTCTCCCTGCATTGTGTCACCTGTGTGGTTAAACTAGGCCTGCATGTTTGTCCCCTCTTGGCTGGAGAGGATGGAAGACAGTGCCTGAGCCTTGCAAGGAGGAAAAGAAAAGGGAAAGTGAATTTATCCACATCAGCAATTGAGAGGGAAGATGGTTCTCACAGCTGCTCCGAATCCGTAGGTAGAGACAGGAGAACAAAGTGCCCGTGTGACTCGTGTGAGGAGCTGGCAGCCATCAGCGCTGCAGTTCTGTCCCCAAAAGGGGAGTGTCCCTGTGGGATTGGCAGCCCACGGAATTATTTTTCTAAGCTCTCTAAAGATGTGGCATCATCACTTCACTTCCCCAGCACTGTAGGCTCTCAAAGGCAGGAAATAAAGAATAATACACTTTATAATGTTGTTTGAGGAGGACAAATGTTGTTTGTTAGAGGACAAATTTGGACATGCTTTGCTGTCCAGGAGAGATGGGAGGGAAAAAAGGACAAGGACACGCACTGCTTTGCTGATCTGCTGTGGCTCTGCTGTGACTGTCTGTCTGGGTGGTCCTGGGATTTTTATGGAGGTTATGTGTGTTGGGAGAAGCAGAACATCTTCAGGACTAGCCCTCACACCTGGGTGAGAAGCAGCAGGAAAGGTGAGGGTCTTCCTGAGGAAGGATGGGGGGGTCTTGGAACGGTGGCAGAGGTGAAGAGGGGTCTCTTCATGGGAGAGCTGGAAGGGCAGGTTGAGCTTGGTGCTTTCTTCTCTATGTTTCTGTTTGTCTCGTTTCAGTTCTGCTCGAGTCACTCAACAAGAACGAGCAGTCGGCCAATGGCCAGTCCCAATCCAGGGAGTCTACAAACCCTCAGTTCAGGAAAATGAGCGGAGATTTCCCGTCGGCCAATGGAGAGGCTGGAGGGGAGGCCCCCAAGGGCTACACTCAGGACCAGCTGGATGCAGTGAAGAGGTTTGTGCGCAGTGGGCATTTGTTTGACTTTATCACGTGGTACCCTTCTGCTTTTCACAGTATTTTAAAGATTTCAGCTTTGAACCATATGGAATAGCGTTAAGAACATGCCCAGGAGCATTTATAGCTCCAGCAGCCCTGGTAGGCAGCTTGGCTGGGTCTGTTCATTTTCCAAACCCTGTTTCAAGCTTCCCCTTACTCCTTTCTCCCATTTGCCCATCCTGGAAGCTGAAGCACTGAACTGCAGGTGCAGTCACTTGGTAAACTTTGTTTAAGGTTATGGGCACGGCATGAATTGCACAAGAACCGCTCCAAGGGGATTTGCAGGAATGTTTGTTATGTCATCCACTTCTCCAAAATCCCAGCCTGCTGGATTCTGGCTCACCACGTGAGAAGCAGAAGCCTTGGCTGGGCTGTGAGTGTGCCCAGGAAGAACTGGGCTGCACGCTCCGGGCAGCTCCCTCCTTCCTCCTCTGGAATTCAGCTGATGCAGGTTTTAGATCTGGGAATTAGCTGAGGAGAAAGTGGGGGAGGGTGAAGGCCAATATCCTTCAGGTCCTGTAGTCCTTCCCAAACAGCCTCCAAAACGTGAGCACAATGAGTGTGAAGTTTGTTTGCCAATCGCATTCCTGTGTGGGTCTGAGGAGAGGCCCCTCCACCCCCACTGGCCCGGCCTGTTCCGTGCTGGTCATGCCGGCACAGCCAGAGTGAGTCGGTGAAAACAACTGGGTCACCCTCTGAGCAGCGAGGGCTGAGTAATCCAGGGATCCCTGAGCAGCATCCATCGGAACCATGCTGTGTGAGGAGTCTCAGAGCTGACGAGCATTCAGGACAAAGAGGTTTTCCCTCCTGGAACTCAGTGTCCCTGTTTTCTCCCCTCTCCCTTGGCAGGGTAAAGCAGTGCAAAGATTACTATGAAATTCTGGGAGTGAACAGAGAAGCTTCTGATGAGGATCTGAAAAAGGCCTACAGGAAACTGGCGCTGAAGTTCCACCCGGACAAGAACCATGCGCCGGGGGCCACGGAGGCGTTCAAAGGTAAAGCCAGCTCCAGATCTGTGGTCAGCCCCCGACTCTCACTGAGCTGGGCTGGTGAGAACCCTTAAAAACAGACCCACGAGTCAGGCAGAGTGAGCTAAAGCTGCTCTGCGTGAAGTTGTCTCCCTTCAGAGCTGGTTGTGTCATGAGCAAAGTATGAGCTTAAAATAATAAACACAGGTTGGCACGGGTAGGATTCACCTCTGTTGGCTGGATAAGGAGAAGCCTTCCTTCTCTTTCTCCCAGCAGCCCTTCCTGTGTGTTGCTCCAGCCTCCAGCCATGCTGCTCAGGAGGGAATTCTGTCAGGATTAACCCAGTTAAGTTGTGCAGCACCAGAGGCAGCCGTTGGGTTCACAAACCCCTCAGGAGAAACATTCCAGAAAACACCCAACCGCTGATGGATGGGATTGGTGGATAGAAATCCCGGGTGGAAGTTTCTAGGGGCAAACTGCAGCAGCCATACAAGTGAGCCCAGCCAGAACTCAGAGAAGGAACTCTAGCTCTGCTGCAAGGAGCCCAGTTCTCAGAGCCTCTCTACAAATGCAGCAGGGATGTTTCCTGGGTAATAAGATACCTTAAAACTGAAGTAATTTTCCAAGAGAAATGCTGTTGCTTGGACCATATAACCGCATTTCCCCCTGCAAGCTGTGGAGGTTTGATTATTATCATTGAGGTAAACACAGAACTCCTTGGTGCCAGTTGTACAGCACTGCTTTGGAAGCCATTTAAATAGTCTGATTCTGGCCACTTTTTAGGAAGAAAGTCTTTACTCAAGACAGTGTTGAGGCTCTGGCACAGGCTGCTCAGAGAAGCTGTGGCTGCCCCATCCCTGGAAGTTTTCTTGGCCAGGTTGGATGGGGCTGGGATATTGGAAGGTGTCCCTGGCCATGGCAGGGGATGGAACGAGAGGGTCTTTAAGGCACCTTCCACCCCAAAGCTGTGTGATTTTGGGAGTGAAATGCATGAGACCTGTGCTGGAGCAGGGAGCAGGGCTGGCCTGGTGTGAGTGTACTGACACAGTATTCAGGGGAGCTCCTCACAGACACGAATTCAGCAGTAAAAGTCTTAGGTAAGGTCTATTCAAGCCTTTTAAGACTTAAATCCTTCCCTGATAAGTGTTAGCAAATAGTGGCTGACCCCCAGCTGCCTAGGAGAGCTTGTGTTGGTGTGGGGGCAGATGAAGGAGCATCTGCACACAGGTATCAGCTCTGCCTGGGCAGAGCTGCTGCCTCACGGCTCATCCTTGGATCCCTCAGTGGCCAAAGGCGGGTTTCCTCACCTGTAATCTTGGATAATGATGTTTGCCCAAGGCCTTGTCAGGAGTTACGTGCCAGAAGCGGAGCGTTAAGCAAGGTGCCCTTTATCCCCCACTGCGGGGTTATCTCCTCCAGGCCTTGCCTCCGTGGCTTCCTGTCCTTCAGCTCCTGAGCTGAGCTGAAGTCCAGCTGTTTGGTTCCAGAGGGTGAAGAGGGAAACGTGCCCTGCTGTGAGGATATGAGTTAATTTTTCCTTACGTTGATGTATTAGCTGGAGTCTTGGCATTCGCCTTCCCGGTGGCTGCTGATAAGGTGCTGCGTCCTGTGCTGAGCCCGTGTCTCAGCGTGCAGTTCCAGCTGGCTGCAGGCTGTCTCGTGGCGGCTCTGCATCGCTGCCTGTCTGCTCTTGGAAAAAGCGTTGAGCCTGGCTACTTGGAGCTAACATCCTGCTTTGGAGTGAGGCGTCTCTTGGGCTTTGTCAGCACCAAGTCAGACAGTGAACAAACCTTGAGCTGCTCTGTTGTCATTGCTTCTCTTGTTCTTCCCAGCTGTGTGGTTGATACACCCTGAGTCAGTCCTTGTCCACCAGCTTCCCTGCCTGGCTCTAGAAACGTGTGCTCTGGGTGCACTAATTATAAGCAAGGAGGAGGAGTATACTGACATTACGTCCTCTGCCCTCCAAATCTCCACTCCAAGACGAAACCATGCACCTCCATCTGACCATGGGGAAAATGTTGAATCTTGGAGCTGATCTCCAAAAGGGCACGTTATCCCCCTTTTCCATCCCTTCTGCCCCTGCCTTTTACACACCAGGCAGCTGCTGCCATGGGTGTTTTGGCTCCTTGCAGCACAGGGAGGCCTGGGGTGGGTTGGTACAGAGGGAGGTGGGCAGCTGGAATGTGTCGAGAGGTGAGTACAGAAATAGGAGGGTGGCAGGCAGACGTTCTGGGAGAAGGGCTCAAACTCCTGAGGCTGGAAGGAGAGTGACCTGGGGACCTGGCAGGGGTTTAGCTCCAGTACATTTCCACCCTCACAGGCAAAGGTTAACAGTTCTTGTAATTATGCACCTTTCCTGTGGCATCTGGAAATACTGAAACTCATAGCTGACAGATACAGATTCTGGCTAATGTTTCCTTAGCAGCTTTTATGGAAAGTTTTAAAGTCTCTTTCAGGGATTTAGCCCATATTTAAATTCTTTGCAGTTCTAGTTTTAGGCTCTGACATTGAATTCCCTTAGGGCCACTTTTGAATAAAATTTGTCAACTAAAATTTTATTTCCCTACACAGCTGCCTACAGCTGAAGGGTTTCTCTGAGGACGTGCACCAAATCCTTGCCAGTCATATCATAACTTCATTTGAATTAATTAAGGAATTTTTCACTGCGTGTGGTTTCCTGCTGTCTGGATTTGCCAGAGACGTGTGCCAGGTACCTGTTGCAAAGACGTGGGTTGCTGAGACTCTTGGGTTGTATGATGAGAAAGGCAAATCCTGGCAGTTTGCAGGGCTGTCTGTGGGAGAAGGAGCTGACTGCTCCCTCGTTGTCCGTGTTGCAGCCATCGGGAACGCGTACGCGGTGCTGAGCAACCCGGAGAAGAGGAAGCAGTACGACCAGTTCGGAGACGAGAAGCTGAACCCCGCCCGGCACGGACACAGCCACGCGGACTTCCACCGCGGCTTCGAGGCTGACATCTCCCCCGAGGACCTCTTCAACATGTTCTTTGGGGGTGGTTTTCCTTCTAGTAAGCACCTTAAACCTTAATTCCTTGAGTGGGGCCTCATCCTTTTGGCATTGGAACAGTGCAGTTGGGATTTATTGGTTGCTGGGCTTGGTGAGAGGGAGTTCTCCTTCACGTGTGGCGTCAACACCTCGAGTTTCTTAAATTGTTCATCTTGGAGAGCTCAGCAACCATGAGAGCTGGACTTTTTCCCAGCCTCAGGTGTTTGTTTGCATGCTGGCAGCATCAGCTGCTGTTAGGCTGGGTTGAATGCTAGAGCAAAAAGCAGCTTGTTTTGAGGGTCGTTGTGAAAATAACCCTGTTTTGAGGAAGGCTTTTCTGCCTTCTGGTGGTTTTGGAATTTAAATCTTCTTATCAGGGCAAACTCTGGTAACACCTGGGCCTTGTTCTTGATCTCTGTCTGCTCTGCCACGCAGCTGGAGCAGGTTCTCCAAGATCAGTGGCCACTTCCTTCTCTCCCCTGTGTTCCATTACAAAAAAGGAAAATAATATTTCTACAGCATAATTTAGACCTTGTGAATTGAAAAATAAATCTGCATCCTGTCTGTCCACAGTGCTGACCATGGCTTGGGGAGCAGTAAGGAATTGGGCACCTGTTCTTTTACTTTTCTCAAAAGACACAGATTCCATGTCAGGATAAGAGTATTTTGGAAAACTCCTTTCTACTTGCTCCAGTCATATCTGACTGGAAGTGGATGCAGAGCTTTTTGACCTCTGTGGACCAACTTGAAAAAAATAATTTGGTTTCAGTTAAGAAAATTTGCTCTGGTAGCTCTTTCCTGTCTGGAATCTACGAACACCCCAACACCGATGCCTCTCAAAGGCATCTGGAAGCCTTTTGCAGCATTCATGCTCTGCCTGGCAGAGAGGCCAAGCTACTCCTGCGAAAACAGCACGTTGCTATTTTAGCTCAGCCTTTTTTTCCCTTTCCTCACTGTCCCGAGAGAATTGAGGGCTGCTCCTTCAGCCTGGCTCCCTTTGCAGCTGTAGCTTTGACATTTAAAACAAGACATGGAAGAGCTTTGTGTGCAGGGTGGGAAAAACACCAGAATTCTTTCTGTTTGTAGCTGCTTTTAATTATTCAATCAGAAGGGAGAAGGCCCTGTGCAAGGTGTTCTCTCTCTGTAGCTGACCCTGCTTTGGGCAGGAGGTTGTACTTCCTGAGGTCGCTTCCAAGCTCAGTTTTCATATGATCCTGCAAAATCTTACAGAAGGATCTCTGTGCCCACTCTGCCCGCCTTAGGAACACTCCTGTTCCAGCCTGGACGCAGGTGACACGGATCACAGCCGCCTTCTGTGGTCCCTCCCTGGGCAGCCAGCAGCACCTTCCACACCGTGACTATGGAGTAAGAGTTTTGTTCTTCCTGCAGGTAACGTTCACGTGTACAGCAATGGCAGGATGAGATACACCTACCACCAGAGGCAGGACAGGCGGGAGCACCAGGGCGACGTAAGTGGAAAACATGCCAGGATCCGGGAGGCTGGAGGCTTTCCCAACACATGGGTTGGGAGCTGGTTCCTGTGGCTGGCTCGTGAAACAGTCCTGCTTGTTGCCAACCCCCTGAACAGAAAGCTGGAGTCAGGGTTATGGCTGTTGTCTGGGCACAGCCAATATTATTGTAAAAAACAAACAAGCAAGAGCTTCCTGAATATTTTTTTCTCAAGCTTAAAAAGGTGGAACTGGAGGGAGCTCAGGAGGTGAGGGAGAGGGGGAGCTACCTTCATCCAGCCAGCACTGAAAAGGGGAGAAGGCCATCCCTAGAACCAGTCCTGCTCACCAGTTTGCTCTAGAAAAACTAAGCGTGGGCATGAGGCTTTTGGAATTCCCTCCCAGGGTTCCCCCTGGCAGTCCCCTCTGCCCATTGTCTCATCCAGAGAAGGGCCAGGGGGTTTGGACGTTCGGAGTCACACTGTCCTGTGGGCTGCTGGGTGCCCCCCAGCTATTTTGGGTTCCTCCCTGTGAGAAGCAGGAGAGAGGAGGTTGTGTTGGAGCACTGAGAGGGAGGGAGAGCGGTGCCGTGGGGTCCTTGTCCAGGTGTGTGGGTGGCACTCCACTGTGTGCTTCTGTTCCTTCAGGGTGGCCTGGGGCTGTTCGTCCAGCTGATGCCCATCCTCATCCTGATCATTGTGTCTGCTCTCAGCCAGATGATGGTCTCCAGCCCACCCTACAGTTTGAGCTACAGGCTGTTAGTACCCATTCCTCTAAAACTTATCCACATGGGGAGGGGGTGGGCTCTGGAGGGGCGTGGTGGGGCAGGGATCTTGCCTCTGTTTTTCCTGGCTTGCTTTGGTTTTTCTGCTTTATCTCCTGACCCCATTGCTCCTGCTGCCAGTGAAGTCCTCCTGGTTCTCAAACAGGTGTGAGATACAAGGTGCAGGGAAAGTTGAAGGCTGCTCACTTCCCTAATGGAGAGAGTGAGTTCTTTGACAGAGACATACCCATGGCTGTGTCTGTCATGGAAAGGGACAGACAAAATGGTTTTGGGAGGCTGTAGCCCAGCAGCGAGATCCCATATGGAACAAATTGAAGTGTAGAGTTAAATTAGAGTGTGAGAAACAAAAGGCGTGTTCTTCATTAAAGCCTCAGTGGAAAGCAGTAGAGGAAGAGGATCATGAATAAAAGACACTCCCAGAGAAATCCCCTGTTTCTGAACTCTCATCTTGCCGTGAAGTAGCTTTGCCAGACATTTGGGATGCGAAAGTGAAACCGTTCTGTTGTAGATTCTGTGGAAATGCCCCAATCTGCTCCCTCTGGTGACTAATGGAATGTGTCCTTAGTCACTTTGCCGTGCCAACAAAGAGTGGGAAAACAGGCTTGATTTCTGCCTGCTTGCATCATTCTTGACAAAAGCCTAATACATGTTCAGTGCAAGTTCCTTATGTGCATTTAGAGAGGGCAGACCTGGTTGCAGCCCGGGGTTCCTGCTTATTTTCATAGGTAGCAAGGTTTGCCTTGATCATAGAATCCCCAGAAGGGTTTGGATTGGAAGGGACCATAAAATTATCTTGTTCCACCCCCTTGCCATGGCCATGGACACCTTCCACTAGACCAGGCTGCTCCAAGCCCCGTCTAACCTGGCCTTGAACAATTCCAGGGGTGGGGCATGATGTTAAATACTATAAAACCCAGCTTAGCTTTCAGATTCAGGGTAAAAACTGTGACCTTAGTGCTCGGGACCAAAAAGTGGAATGGTTTTGGCACAGTTAAGGGTTATTCTGAGAGGGTGAAGGGGGTTGAGCTGTGATTTCTGCAGCTGGTACCAGCACTGTAGAATTAAGCATGGTACACGGACACCAGTTTGGTTTATACTGGTGGAGAGTTTGTGGGGTGAGAAGACACTGAAGAGAGGGCAGCGTTAAGTGGGCAGGGATTTGCTTCCAGCCTTGCCAGGTGCCAGAGGAAGCCATCCCTGAGCCCCAGATGTTTCTCTGCTGCCCCATTCCCTGTTGCCTCTGCTGTCCCTGTCTCTGCATGCTCAGATAGCAGCAAGCAACCTGATTTCCAAGCCTGGATTTGGACAAGGGTGGCGGATGAGCTCATCCAGTCCTCCCACATCCTTCCCGAGCAGGCAGGGTGCTTGAGCTGGAATGAGGTGGTGCAGTGCCGGCAGGAGGAGCTGCTGGATCACTCACTGCCAGCTCCTCTGCCTGGAGTGAAGGCAAAGCTGTGCCTGAGCTCAGCAAGCAGGGCAGCAGAAGCTTCGAACCTGGAGATTTAAATGCCACCTCTCCATAGTGAAGCTGTCACTGAGAGGGGCAGAGTCCTAAGGAACCATTTGTCACTGTTACCTTTGTAAATCTCTTTCAAAAATGATTTTCCTGCTGGAAGAGCTGCCTGGCTGTGGGCCTGATTGTTGCTGTTGAGGAACACCTCATGGAATTGGCCTGACTCAATTGCATGTCTGACTGCAAGGTGACAGGTTTCTTGTGCCCTGATTTTCATGCTTCACACCCCAGTGTCCTGCTGCAGCCCTGCCATTCCCAGTCCTTCTCCCGTGAGGGCACACTCTGTAGTCCATCTTTATCCAGGAGAGGAATATGAACTTTGGGAGAGCTCAGGGCTTTGTTGTAACAGGGAAAATAGTGAGCTGGGCTTTTTCCAGGCTGCACCTCTGCCTTGGGAAGTCCCAGCAGAGCTTTTTGCTGCTGTTCAGTCCATCCAGTTACCCGCTGCTGGGCCTTGGTGAAGCGTGCAGGAGTCTTGGGATCCCTCCTGTAAACCCTGACAACAGCCTGAAGGGCGAGCTGGATGAGTTAATGTTTATACCTGGTGTAAGAATCAGGGTGGCTTTTAATGCAGCAGCAGCTGGTATTTATTATGGGGAACTTTGGGCACGTCTCCAAGTGGAGCCGTTCCTGGCAAATGCAGCATTTGTGCCCAGCTCCTGCGTTACAGCTCGCACACACGCCCTAGGGAGGGTCTCTAGGTTTGCTGGGGTGTCAGGGGAAGCAAGAGCAGGGCTTTGTCTGAAATGCAAATCCATGGGGCCAGGGGAGGAAGAGATTTCCTTCTGGAAAGTGCTTTCTGTGCTGGTGGATGCAGGCCGGGGCACAGAGCGGGTCTCATTTTGAGAATGGAGGAAACCACGGATTTAATAATTAATTGAAAATTCCAGGGAACATTTTATTTTAAGTGGGTTTAGGCCCTGGGCAATGTGCCTTGGAGTTATGTCTGTATTCAGAGCTCTGCCCACCTTGCTGGAGGCCTGGCAGCTTCTCTCTCCCTGTGTTGGTGGTTCGTTTCCACCAGAAGTGCTGCTCCCTTCCACCCCTCCGAGCCTGTCGCTGGTGAGGGGTGAGGGATGTTTCCAGCCATTTGGAATCACATCACCTGAGCTGAGGGCTTTGCTGTGCCCTTGTAACATGTCCTACATTTGTGCTCTTGTCCCTGCACCAGGTCTGTAGGTCACACACACAGGAGGGTCACAGAGCACTTGAAAGTCCCCTACTACGTGTCCGAGAACTTTGCCGAGGAATACACGGGCACGAACCTGAAGAACGTGGAGCGGAGCGTGGAGGACGACTACATAGCAAACCTTCGGAATAACTGCTGGAAAGAGAAGCAGCAGAGTGAGTCGTGAGGGGTCAGGAGCTGCTCTGTAGGGGGGCTTTGGAAAGGTCTTTGGCTGAGGACTAAGTTGTGCTAAAGTTATGCTTTAACACGGTGCCAGCACATTTCCTGTGTTGTTGGCTTTGTTTTTTTCGGTCTATGACTTCATGACAGGCCCGGTATGTGGGGGTTTTTTGTTTTGTTTTGCTTTTTAATGCTGCTGCAGAACTGGTCAGACGAGAGCTGTGCCCCAGAGGTTCCCCTGCCGTGTCAGCAGGATATCTCTGATTTCCAGTGGAGGGGGAAGGTAGAACCTCTGGGATCACTGATAGCCCTGTGTAATATTTCAGTTGGTCAAGGACGGTGTGGGAAGTCTGCTGCCCATGGTGTCATGCATCCCACATTCCAGCCCTGCTCCGAGGGCTGGGGGGCTGCCCGGGCAGACGATCCAGCCAAACATCCTGGCAGCAGAGGGTGGTGAGGGCAGCGAGTCCAGGGGCAACCTGTGTGCTCTGGCTGCGTGTGATGGTCGTGGCTCTGGGAGCAGTGGCCGGGGAAGGATTTCGGCACTGGAATGCCGGAGGGGCTGTGATCCCTGGGTGGTGCCAAGTGAGGCCAGTGCACAGAGGGAGCCCTGCTGGGGTAACCTTTGTTGGGCTGCCCGTGCTCCTCCTGGGACCGGAGATGGGTTCCCTTGGCTTTTCCCAGGATGGAATGAGCTGTCAGCAGCTCTGACGCCCATCCTGTCCTGAAGGGCGCGGGGCATTTCCTCATCCTGTGCTTCACCTTGGACAACTGGAGGTGCCTCCTGTTCCCAGCAGAGCCCGTGGGGGAGCAGGGCCTGGCGGGGGGGTGTCTCTTCCATGGGCATTCCTAACGCTGGGCTTTTCCCTTTGCAGAGGAAGGCTTGTTGTACCGGGCACGCTACTTTGGGGACTCGGATCTGTACCATCGGGCACAGAAGATGGGCACCCCCAGCTGTAGCAGACTGTCAGACGTCCAGGCCTCCCTGCACGGTTAGTCCCCGTCCAAGTACGAGCCGGGAGCAGGGAAGCGCAGTGCTTTGGTCCCTGGCATCCCTGACTGAGACACGGAGCTCCGGGAGGCTCCTCGGGGTGCACACACAGGCCTCCCCTCCGACGAGCGCTCCCTCGTGAATCAGGAAGTGATTGGGTTTGCTTTGCATGTCGGCACCCTCGGCTCTCTGCAGGCTCCCTGTTTTCTCTGGCCTCTAGGAACAGGGCAGAATCCCTTGGTGAGGTTGGAAGTTTCTTACTGGCTGTGGCATCCAGCCACCACATTTTAATGAACCCTTTTTTTTTGGTTGCTTTGTTGCCTGTTTTACTGGGAAAGCCGTTATCCCTGGCACGTGAAGCGACACGATGACAGGGAATGGAGTCCCACCCAACAGATGTTCCTTGTGCCCCCTCCCGTTGCCTTCCCATTCAAGGAGAACAAAGCAAATGTTCCCAGCAGGTTGCAGAAGTAACTTACTGGGTTAAACTGGGAATCGAAATGAAAGCAGCTGAGGGGGGGGGATGGCCTGGAAAATCTGGGGGTTGGAGAGCTTGGATTAAGGAGAGCCCGGATAACACATGGGAGGCTGGATGTGCTGGGAGAACTGCACCAAAATGATGAAAAAAAATGGCCACGGGGTTTGGAGTCCTTTTCCTGCATAAATTTTTGGGCAGATTTCGCCTACCGGGTACTGCTGGGCTGGCTGTGAAACGTGCGGGTCCCACTACCCCAAAACTATCTCAACACAGGATTTCTGTAGAAAAGCTCCTGGGTGAAGCTTGTGCCAGGTGTTGTATGGACAGCATTCCGGCTCACAAGGACTCCTTGAGGATGTCGGCCATTGAGCTGCTTGATTTGCACTTTTGGGGGTTATTTTCCTTGGCATCTGAAAGTTTGGCCTTTAAAACAAATCCTCTGGGCCACACTGGCTTTTTTTTGGGTGTATCCTGGTTTTGGATCCATTCTTAACTTGATCCGCCCGCTCTCTGGTTTGGATGACTGCGCCTCTTCTGGTGTTAATTACCTGCTTTCCTTTAATTCCCTCCCTGCACCCGTGGTCTGGAAAGAGCCTGGAAAAGCTGCTGCCTGTGCTGTGGGGTGGGGAAGGAAGGGGGAGTCACAGATTGTCCGGAGACTGACACCGCTGCCGCTTTTGTTCCCAGAGCGTTGAAATGCCTGAAGACTTTTGGGGAAGTGCTCTGAGCCGAGGTGACAGACTTTGCTATTTAAAAAGAATCAAACCTTATCTTAAAAATGGAATTGGAGAATTAGCAACGCACAACTGCCCCTCTTTCTTCTCTCTGCCGCTCTCTGACGGTCACAGGCAGCGCTTGGGACAGGAAATCCAGCTCTCCGTCTTCCTCCTCCCCTTCCAACACCACTGGTGTGCTCCCAGGGTCCCACAAGGATCCCACAACCCCTGGAACAGACACATACAGTGTAAAATAACCCAAACTAACTGCAGAAGCCATGAAGCAGGAGACCCTTCGCCACTGCCAACGGAGAGAGAAGTGGGACGATTTGTTGATGACAGAAGACACTACAGAAAAAGAAGATATAATCTATTTAGCATTAATTTATAGCTGTATATATGTTGCACTTTTAAACTATGCAGGGGTTGGATGATTAAATTATTTTGGTTTCTGCCCATCTTGAGGAGCAGGGGAGCAGGAAGCCTCTTCCCAGGGTGTCTTTGTCCGCAGCACTTTCCTGCCTGGACAACAGGAATCCCTTTGCAGTTGCCGTGCTTTGCTCCCGGGAGGACGTTCTGCGGATTGGGATGGCCACACACCTGCTCTCGGGGTTTTGATAAAGCCAAATCCCAAACGTGCAGGGGGTCACAGGGGACGGGGGGAGCCCGTGCGGAGCCAGGCGTGGATTTGCAGCGTCGGCAGAAGCCGCGGGGTCAGCTGAGCGCCGGCGTCGCGCTCGGGACGGGAAGGATTGTCCTGGATGGATTTTGCTCGTCAGTCTTTGGTTCATTTGTGCTCGTAGCTCCTTTTTCTGCCGAGTCTGCTCGAATTCTGCCTGGTAATCAGCGCGCTCCGTGCGGAGAGGCCTTTCCATCGGCCTCGCCCTTTGTGGGGGGTTCTGTGCGTGTCCCACGCCCGGGTTCCTCACCCACCCCCGGCGCTCCCGGGTGCAGCCTGGCCCTGGCCTTCGCACCCCACCTCGTGTTTCCCAGAGGACACCTGGAAAATACCACAAATCCATCAGCAACGAAGCGTTCCATTGCTTCTGTTGGAAGAAGTTCTGCTGGGGGAGATCAGGGGGTGCCTGATCTGCCCTCTGCCCCCGCCACCACGGGCAGCACCAGTGTGAGGCTGCTCTAGGTGAGGCTCCATCTCTTGGAAGCAAAGCCACCTCCCATGGAATAAACTGGATTATTTAAATTTTTTTTTTTTTGCTGCTCTGTAGCTCATTTGTGTCTAAGGACATTTCCAGTGAAAACCATCCCCTGGCACAGTCGGGGGAGTGAATCAGGAGCATGGCAGCTCCCAGGTGGGCTGGCAGAGGTGGTTTTATCCCGTTGTCCTTAGGAATCCATGCGCTCTGTCTTTGGCTGTTTATTTATTTTGTGAAATCTCAGCCTCCCGTTGGCTGCAAGCCCTGTTATCCCACAGCCACCATGGCTTGGACCTGATTTTAAGGGGTTTTATTCTTTTTTTTTTTTTTTTTTTAATGATTCCTCCACCGTCAGAAGAAATTGGGTGGAAGTTCAGGATTGGAAATGGCGCTCAATGGAGGCACAGGGATGATGGGGACGGGGTCAAACCAAAATCCTGCTCACAGAAGGAGCTGGATGTGTTGCCCAGTGGCATTCCCTGCCCGGAGCCTGCCCGCCAAAACCTTTGGGTTGTTTTTGCTGGTAGATACCCACGGATCATAAGGAGGGAGAAGGCATCAGTCCCAGTGGATGCTCACAGAGGCTGTATCTCTCGATTTAGAGTTAATTATACAATTGTACATCTATAAATAAATGTTTATAATGTGAAAGGCTCTGGCTGGCTTGGTGTCCTGTGGATCCCTGCTCCAGCCGGCTCTGGTTTTGCAGCTCCTTGGCGGTGGATGGAATTTGGGGTCTTTGCCATCCCAGTGGCTGAGAGCTCTGGCACTGCAGGGGCTGCCCTGGGATGGGAGAGGGAAGGATGGGGACAGGATGGAGAGGAGGTGGTGCCCCTGTGAGTCCTGGCAAGGGGACAGCAAACACCCAGCAGGACACCTTTGCTTCAGACCAGTTCCACTGGGATGTTCCCAGAAGGGCCTTCCTCCCCTCCTGTTAGCCCCACATCCTCTGGCTGAGCTCTTTTGGGGGATGCCTTACTCTCATCCTAGGATGCCACCAGCCTGGCAGCATTATCCTGGCATTGGAAGGTGCCCTTTGGACACGGTGCCCATCAGGTGGGCAGGAAGGCTCGGGCTGCCTTTGTCCCGGGCAGAGATGCTGCCTTGGGACCACTTCCTGCTGGCAGCGGCTCGGGAACTGCCGGCTGCCGGCCCCAAAGCCTTGGGGTTGGATTTGGGATGGGTCTCTTTTCCTCACATCCTCCTCCCTGGGGCAGGATGAGGCTGGGGCAGGCTGGACCCCTCTGGCACCTCCCTCTTCCTCCCTAGGCCCATGCACCAAAGCGCTGGAGGTTTTGGGTGGAATTTCCCCCTTTTCCCTTTTTTCCCCCTTTTCTCAGGCCAAGGGTAGGAATTTCCCCCCTTTCCCTTTTTTCCCCTCCTCTCAGAGGCCAAGGGTCACGTCCCTTCCGTCCCTTCCGTTTCCCCTCAGCGGCGGTGAGTCAGCCCTGCCGGCATGGGGCACATCCACAGCCCAGGTTTTGGCGTGGTTTTCCTGCATTTCGGGTCGTTCCCAGCCCGGAGCAATGGGAGACACTCTTGAATTTCAGGGTGTGCTGGTCCCTGCCCACTCACCGAGGTGCGGGTGGTTTGAGCTGCCCATTAGCTCGTTAGCCCAAGCTTTTAATTGGAGCGGCTGCCAAAGGCAGGGAGGCATCAAAGGAAGGCAGGTGCTCCAGGAACGTCCTCCTCGGGCAGGTAGGGAGCCAAGGGGACCCCTCTTGCCCCCTTCATTGTTTTGGGTAGCAAAACGTGAGGGTTTAGTGTTATCCTGGGATTTAAATCCTCACTTGCCTCATTGCTGCTGATGCCCCCAAAAATCTGCCTTTCCTCTGTTGGCACGTGGCATCCCTGGGCTGATGCTGGTGCCACAAATAGCCCCATCGACACTTCCCAGCTCCCAAAATACCCCTTTGCCTAATCCCCTGCCCTGGGAGACACTTGATCCAGCCTCGCTGGAAGCTTCTGCACTTTTCAGGGAGCTGCCAAACCCCGGGGACCTTGAGACACCCCCAAATTGCTCATGGAAAGGCCATTTTGCTATGAATTAAAGCAAAGCTTCGCCTTCATAGCTGTGACTGGGGTGTTCCCGGGGCACATGGTCCCACGTGGAAGGTTTTGCTGGGCACACCCAGAGGCTGTGCCATCGCTCTGTGTTGGCTTTGGGCAGTTTCAGTCATTGTTTTTGTTTTGTTTTCTTGGCATGATAATTTATAAAAAATAATTTATAAAAAATGGGATGTGAAGCCCCTCGCCTTCCCTGGGAGTGGCTGGTGTAGGACGAGGGGGGATCACGCTGCTGCTGGCAGCACAGGAGCAGGGCCACCCCCTTAGGAGCTCGATATTTGAAAATCCACGTATTTATGGAGCTATAAATACCACTCCCAGACTCAGGATGCCTCAGCAGGGCTGAGGGCAGAGCCCCAGCTGAGCCACCGGCGCTGCTGCCATCACCGCGCTGTAAATCTCCGGCTGTGCCCTGGGATCGACGTGCTGCTTCCAGCCTGGGCTGGCACTGCTTCCACCCTGGCCAAGGAACTTCGGGTTTGGAGCTCCCTTTCTACCCCTCTCAGTGTCTCCAGGGGTGGTTTTGTGCTGGATGACCCCACAGGGGAGGCTGCTCACATGAAGGGAGGATGCTCTGGCACGTGACCCTTTGAGAAATGCTCCAGACCCCAGAATTTTAAGGGGAAACCCCCCTCTCTTTGCAGAATGTGGGTGTTGTAAAGGTGCATTTCCCACTGTGCCAGCCTAGCACTGCTTGTTGTCTTGACTGCTCCAAGGTGGTATTTACACCAGTGAGCAATCTCTGCTCCCAACACTCTGGTTATGGGGCATTCGTGTCAAAAGCAAGGTTTTTATGGTGAAAATTCTCATCAAAAAGTTTGGCCACAGAGGAATTTAAAAAAAGAAAAGAAATGGTTTTTCAGGTTGGTTTTATCCCCCCACACCTTCCACAGGCTTCTTGTTTGCCAAGCAGCTTAATTATCCTTGAGTGAAAGCCTCTTCCCCGAGGCCTCTAATTGCAGGTTTGGGTAATTGGCCTCAGTGTTGCAGAGTGTGTTTGGGGCTGGGGTGTGCTCCCCCCGGCACGTGTGACCCTCCTGCTCCTGTCCCTCAGTCCCAGTCTGAGCCCGTTCTTCTGGGTTTCTGCCCACCTTTCCCGCCGTGGCAGGAGCAGCAGCCCCTCGCTGGGGTGCTGGGGTGCCCCTCCCTGGGTATGAGCAGGCTCAGGGGCCTGACTCAGCCCCCCTGAGTCACAGCCCCGTGGCTCCCCTTAGGAGTGGGCGCAGCGGGATTCCCCACCATTCCCAAAACATCCAGCTCCCACCGCAGGGGCTGCCCTGACAGGGAAAGGCTTCCCAAGGGTGCCAGCAGGGAATTTCAAACCAGTGGTTGCATCATCCCTCCCCCAGCAGAAGTGACGACAGAGAGATGGTGGGTTATCAATCAAGACAAGTTTTATTAGAAAAGTAAAAAACCACCCGACACGATTGCATAGGAATTCTCGCACTTGAACATCAAGTGTATGAGTGTAAACTGTAACCAACGAAGTGCCCCCAGCGTGTCAGGGCCAGGGGTCCTGCCCTCCGGCCCTGTGGCACCTCACGCACCCCTCTCCCACCGCTCTCGTGATCAAAGACACAATTCCAGACCTCTGCCAGCGCTGGGGTTTGCCTTTGATCCAGACCCCTCGGCGGTCACTCACTCCCACACTCCCCCTCCCCCTGAGACCCCATTGATTACAATCCTTGTTACAAAAGTCCCCCATGATTGATCAGCCATCAGGAGACCAGCACCCCTCCAGCAGCCCCGCTGCCGCCTCTGGGAGCGCGGTCGCCGGGATCGTCCCACAATCATCGACGGCGCGAAGGGACCTCGGCCTGAGTGCCGGCTGCTCCACGCCAGGGATGTCCCGGCACGGGCAGGCCCCCACGGGGATCTCAGCCTGCCCAAACTACTTCCACCTACAGCCCTACTCCAGCCTAACCTAAACTACAGCAGCTGCCTGGAGCCGCCACGCTCTGCCCGGCTCTTCCAAAGCACTTGGGAAGTGGCTCCTGCGGCCCGGCCCATCAGCACTCCTCGATGAGCAGCTGCTCGGAGCTGTACAGCTTCTTCTTGATCACCCTGAAGCCCGTGCTCAGCTTCAGCGGCGCGAAGGCCGGCCCCGAGGCGAAGAGTCCCTGGATCTTGGGCCAGAGGCGGGAGTCCAGCCGGAGCACCAGGGTGAGCTGGAAGGTGGGCACCACGGCGGGGTCGGCGGCGATGTGCCCCACGTCGTGGCAGGCCTTGCCGTGCTCCACGCACAGGTCGAGGAGGGCCCCACGCAGCCCGCAGGGTTCGCTGCACGCCAGGCGCAGCAGCTCCGTCCGCACCTGCTCCTGGAGCTGGGCCGGCATCAGGAGCCGGGAGCAGCGCTTGGCGCCCAGTGGGGCCCGGCCCAGCGTGGCCTGCACCACGTCCATCAGATTGGCGCACAGCAGCTCATCCTCGGGGTCGTGCAGCAGCTCCAGGTCCATGTCCGGCAGGGAGACCCCCTCGGCGTACTCGGCATCTGCGGAGGGAACAGAGGCAGGTCAGCACCGGGGCAAGGGTGGGCTGGGGGTCCCATGGGTGTGGGAGACACCGATCCCAAGGGTTTAGGGATGCAACAGGGATGTGCTGGGGGGCTCATGGTTCTGGGACACCGATCCAAGCTTTTTGGGGGTGTTAACAGGAGCTTGGCACAGCACAACCACCCCCTCCACCCAGGGACCCTCATCAATCCTCCAGCTCTTCAGGGACCCACACTCACCTCCCTCCGAGCCGGAGGCGCTGCCCAGCGACTCGCAGTCGGAGGTCTCCAGGCGGCCCCGCTCGCCGCCGGCCAGCCGCTCCCACAGCCCAGGCATGGATGCGGATGCACGGAAAAGACCCCGGCCCCGGCTCCGCCGCTGCTCTGCCCACCCTGCCCGCGCCCCGCCCTTATATAGGGGCGGCACGGTGGGCCACGCCCCCTCCCCACGTCCGCCAATGGCAGCGCGGGGCACGTCCGCGGCGTCTCTCCTGCCCGGCGACAGCGGGGAGGCCGCGCCCCTCCCCGCAGGCCACGCCCGCTGGCCCCGGCGCTGCCCCGGGCCCTGCAAACGGGAGCCGCGGTTGCGTCAGGGCCCGGCCCGGGCTCCTGGGGCTCCCCCGGCCCCTGACCCCCCCTCCCCCTGGGCCCGGAGAGCCCCCGCACCCCCAGGGCCAGCCCGTGGCTCGGACACACGCATCACGTTCCGGTGGGGAAGGGGGCACCCGCCGTGTCCCCGGGGTCCCCGAGCCCTCCCTGGGCTGGGAAACCAGCGAGGGTTTCCCTATGGGTTAGGTCTTAATCGGCCTCGTCTTCCAGGGGCTGTGTGCGTGGTGGCACCGGCACGGCCGGGCCCTGCTGCCCCGGCACGGGCTGAGCCCTGCAGCGGGGACAGGCCACACCGGGAGCCCACGCGCGAGCCCGCTGCCCACCCGCTGGCCTCGTCCCGCTTCCCCAAGGCAGGAGGGGATGGTGGAGTGAGACTTGCTGAAGATCAGGCTGGCCGGGGCAGGGCACGGCCAGGCTGGGGGCTGGGGGCTGTGGGATGGAGCTTTGCTCCATCCGTGCCAGGCTGGCGGTAACCCCCATCTGCCTTCCCGGGTGTCTCCCGAACCGGGCACGGGCCAGCCCCGCGCCCTCCGCCCTGGCCGCGCGTCCCCCGCAGCCGCGGGTCCTGCGGGCCGGCCCCCGTACGTGACCTTTCCAAAGCCAGGCTCTGAGGAGCGCAAGGAGCCGAACTGGAGATAAAGGGCTTTGTTTGTCCTCCCGCTGCGCTGCCTGCGGCTTTATCGGAGGGGCTGAGCACACTCTGAAGTCACCCCGGGACCTATCTTGGGTCCTGTCCTTCCCTAGCCAGATTGATAAGAGCCCGGCGACGGTGGAGAGCACACGGCGGCCAGGAGCAAGGGGCGTGGGTCCCCCACCCACTGCCTGTGACCTCCCACCCAAAGGGTGCAGAGGGCCTGGGCACCCCACCAGTAGCTGTAGCTGCTTTCTAGGGGTCAAAGCTTGAATCCATCAGCATTTTGGGCATGGAAGTCCAGGCTGGGGGAGTGGGTAGCATCCCAGGGAGCAGAGGAGATGCATGGGGAGTTGGGAACAAGTCCTGGCTTGCGCCTGCAGCTTGCAGAACTACTCCTCTGCTTTTTGGGACAAAAAAATGAACAACCCCCAACCCCAGCTGTTAAAAATACACCTCAATATTTGCACACTCGTGCTTGAAAACAGCTGGATGGTGCTTGGGATCCTGTTTTTCACAAAATGTACCTCGTGGGTTCTTTCTCCCCACAGCCACCACGTCATCCTTGGTACAAATGTCGGCTGGGCGAGGCTGAAAATAGATGAGGATCTGCTGGTTTTAGGGGGTCAAAGCAGGGGGAAAGCAGCAAATAAACAAAAAAAGAGGTAAAGGACCACAGGGAAGGCGCCTTGCTAAAAATACGCTGAAATTCTGGAGCCAAGCATAAATATTTTTCTTTCTTTGCCATAACATCTCCTGGTAGGCAGCGGAGCAAGCAGCTCTGGTGTGATGGCAAGTTTTAAAGGGAAATGTAATTTTTGATCCCTGCAATAAAATAATCCAGCTGGGAGGGGAGGCAATGTGGGGCTGGCAGCTCCTTCTGCTTCCCAAAAGAGGCTGAGATCCAGGCTGCTCCTCTGCAGCAGGGCCTCTAGGAATGGTTTTGGGCCGGAAAGTAAAGTTTTAGCTACAGTGTTGGCAATCCCTGCACTTCCCCTCCCCTGGTCCTGCTGCTGGCAGTAAACCCAGCGTGGTTTCTGTGGACAAGCAGCGTGTCTTTCCCCCTGACCTGCTGTCCTTTCTGGGAGAGCAGAGAGAGATTGAGGCTTTCTGGACAGTCTGTTCCCAGCCAGCTGTGCCTGTCCCCTTCTGTGATGAGATTTAGTTGATCGTTCTGATTTCCAGCCTGGCTTTGCAAAGGGTTAAGCAGGAGCCAGGGGGAGCGGCTGGCATTGGGGAGGGTCCTTGGCTGGGCCCCTGCCCGGGATGTGCTGAGCTCAGCGCTTTTGCAGGCTGCAGGGGGAGGGGGCTGGGAAGAAGGAGGAGGAGGAAGAGGAGGAGGAAAGGAGGAGATGTGCTGAGGGGCTCAGTGAGTGCCCTGGCTCACGTCGGGTGCAAACTGTGCCCCCTGTGCGGTGGGGGGCAAATTCCTGCCCCATGGGCTGCTGCTGTGGAGGAGTCCCTGGCTTTGTGTTTTTTCCAGCAGCTCTGTGGCCCAAGAAGTTGCTTTTAGGTAAATTTACACACTGTTTTGGCACACTGGGTTGGCACAGACACCGGTGGGATCCTCTGTGTCCAAGTAACAAAGGGGCTGAGGCCATGGTTTTTACTGAGCCCCTTAAGTGCCTGGTGGGGTGGGTGTCCCTCACACTGGGTCCCTGGTTGTGGCAGGGGGTGACGGGCACATGAGGGGTGACCCTGCGTCCTCCGAGCCCGTGGCCAGCTCTGACAGGTGAGCTTTGGCTGCGTGGGACGTGGTGGCAGGTCCCGGCGTGCTGCTGGCTGGGCAGGTCTGTGCCACAGCTAAACCTTCCGGGCTCATCTCTTGCCCCTGGGACAAGCAGCTGCAGGAGCCGGGCGGAGAAACAAGGAACGTGCACCCAGGAGGGCGGTGGACAGGTTTTGGCAGCTGAGATGCCGAGTGCCAGCCTGAGTGCTGGGTCGGCACTGTGTCGTTCGCAGGGTGTGGGCCGTGAAACTCATCTCCCCTTGGGTGCTTTTGGGGGAGAAGATGGGAGAGGGTGTTTCTGGGGGTACTGCCCCACACTGCTGCATCCTTGATGTTGGGAGAGGCCCTCCCTGGCGGGCAGCCTGCCCGGGCAGCGAGGCGAGCGTGTGCCTTGGCGCCGTGGCCGGCGTTGGGGCTGTGGCCAGCGGCGAGAGGAGCCGGGGAGGGGAGGTGTGAGCGGGGCTTGTGCCGGTACATAACGTTCTGCTGCAAGCACCCACAGGAAAACCAACCAGCAGCCCTGAACGAGGCTCTTTGTTCGGCTCTTTTTCTATTTTCCCTCCCCTCCCCGCATCAACTTTTTCTGGCAGCTGCCGGGCTCCCTCCCCCCTGTGCTCCGCGCCCAGCTGCAGCCTCCGAACGGCCCCCGAGCTCCTGAGACCCCCGGGCAGAGGGGGCAACGGGGCTTCCAAACCCCAAGGAGAAATATCCACTGCCGACGCAGCCCCACTGATCTGCAAAGCAGGAAATAGGTTGGCTTGGGAATTTCCAGCTGCCAGGGAAAACCTGGGTTTGGAGGAGGGGGAGCATGGAGGGTTTTTGCCCATACAGATCCCTCCAGTTCTCCCTGCCTTACATAAAGTGTTTACTGAGAGGGAGGAGGGAACGGCCAACAACATGTTTTTGCATTCGTAGTACTGTACAGGGTGAACTTTTCACTTCCTCTCAATGGCTCTCACACATGTGTCTATTTTGGTGCTGGGCACACATACAAACACACCATGTACAGCACAGAGCTGGGGACGTTCCCTGCTCCTGCTCTGTCCCAGCACAAGAAACCGCTGGAAAACAAGGAATGGGAGGAGGGCGAGGTGGATCAGCCCTGCCATGTTTTGGATCTGGACAGGGAAGTCTGGGCAATGCTGGGGCATTGCATCCCGTGGGCAGAGCTGCAGGCGCCAAGCCCCTGGCATCCCAAGAGGGCTGGCAGGGTGGAAAAGTTTCCCAAGTTGAGCAGCAAAAAAGAAAAGCTCTTTCTGTGCCTGACTGTGCTGGGTCAGCGAGTAGGGGGGACCGGGTGTGAGCGAGGGGGATTGGGGGATCTGCTGCTCCGTTGCTAAACCCCACAATGATATGGGGTGAGGATTTCTGGCAGGTTTGGCCAAGGTAGATTTAGGTGGCTGGAGTAAGCAGGATTAAAAATAGATGCCACCAAGCAAACAAAAAAGTGGAGGGTTGAAGCGCTCCCTTCTTTCCCAAGCAAGCCCATCTGGGATGGAGTTTGAATCCCGCCTGCCGTCACGCTTAGAGCGCTCCTGGCCGCGGAGCCGCTGACTATGCAGGAGGCCCCCGCAGAGCAGGGCCTGGCAGCTCTCCAAGGCTGGGGAGGAGGTTTTCCGGGCTGGGGCCGGGGCCGGGGCCGCGGTGGCCAGCGTGGGACACGTCTCAGCTGAGCTGCAGCCCTACGTGAGAACGCCCCTGCCCCGCTCCAGCAGGCGTGCGGTGAATTTCCACGGAGCTGGAATTGCGGCTTCATGTGCAGATCGGGCAGCGTGGGGCTCTGGATTGCCCAAAGCTGACTCTGGTACTGGAACTAATTTATTAACAGCAACAAACACAGAAGGTGGCTGTATACTTTTCCCCCTTAGTTTTAGCTAATTGCTGGTGATCTAAAATGGGAATGGATTCCAGTTAATCTGTTTCAATCCAGATGTGGCTGGGCTGAAATAGGGAGTAAAAAATACAATCGTCTCGTAAGTAAGATGTTGAAAATTGAAAAATTAGGCATCTGGAACAGTAAATCAAATAATTGCTTGCATACGGTGCTGCTCCTACCCCCTGCTGGCCAGCAGAGCTGTGGGGCCAAGGCTCTCATCCATGGAAAATCAACATGTTGAAATGGTTACGCCAGAACATGGAAATCCAGTTCCCTCCAAGAACAGAAGTGAAGTACAACCGAAAAACAAGATGATTAAAATGGATGGTTTTAAACCAGGTTCTTCTCCTCTGGCTGAGTTAAACCAGGATTAAAATCTGACTTAAATCAAGGCACTTTTGAGCATAGTTTGGTTCCTCTCATATTGAACTTCAGTCTACCACTGTGACAGTCGAGCTGCCTCTGAGCTTCGCTAAACCTCCTTTACTCCCAAACAGCTGATTGTTTCCCTCATCAGACCAGATAAAGAGTTTCAAAGACACAGTTATTTTATTGTTACAGGGAAATCTAATACAGAACAAAGAGGACAAAGTTTCAGGGTATTAAAGATAGAGCAGAGTCCTGCCAGCACTACCAGAGCAATGGAGATGAAGAGGGAACAGCCTGGGCAAGGCCTGAGGCACTGCTGGAGGAGGTGGCATCGCCTGGCCCCTCACCCGCTGCCGGGCCAGTTCGTGTCCATTCCCCAGAAGGACGGCTGGGGCTGAGGAGTGTTCCTGGCATTTGCTCCAGAGGGTTTCCCCGCTCGCCCAGCGCTCCGGCCGCGCTCCAGCAGGAGCCCAGCCCGAGTTACAGGGTCGCCCTCCCCGCAGCCACACTGTCCGTGTGCCCTCCTCTGTAAACGATACGGAGATTCTCCAAGGGCTGTACAGCTGATCCTGCCTTCTAACTTACAGAAACCAAGCCCTGCCAGCCTGTAAGGACCTATAGAATCCCGTCATTTCCGTTTATTGGCAGCTTTACGGGGGGATCCCCTCTCAAAAAAACCCCAAAGCCCCATCCTGCCGATGCAGCTGTCAGCATCTGATAAATGGGGGGTGTTTTGAAGCCAGGCCAGGGAATGTTTTTCTTCTGCTCCATGACAGCAGTGATCCAGACATGCTCAGCCCGAGGAGGGAGTGAATCCCAGGAGCTGCTCTATTGGCTTGTACCTCCACTCATCTGCCTCCAGCTCTTCCACCAGACCGGCAAGTTTTTCCATCCTTGTGACTTGTTGATCTGTGAGGAGTTCAAAGGTAACTGTGGTTTGCAGTGGCAGCGCAATTAAACCTTCCAATTAGATGCAAATTCCCAGCTGTCAGTGAGGAGCAGGGCAGAATAAAACCCACGGAGCTCATTTGAATCCAAACCCACTCCATGCAAACAGTGAAGAGAAAGCAGGGACAGGCTTTTCTGCCCCAGTGTGTGTTTACCCATCCCTGCCCGTGCCATGTACATTCAAGTCCTAACAGGGAAACATCAGGCCCATTAACGTATGGGGGTGAAAACAGGATGAAGCTCATTTCATAAAGCATAAATATTTATAGTGCAGTAGAACAGAGAAGTTCAGAGAGGGCTTGGTCAGCCCACGGTGGAGCTGGGTGCAGCAGGAGGAACTGTGCTTTTAATGAAGGTCCTCAGAGGAGGACCTGGGTGAGTGTGGCAGAAAGGCTCTGCAACCAGAGCTTGCTAACGAGAGGAAGGTCCTGGAGATCCCCCAGACAACATCTTCCTCTCAGGTTTACTTTTAACCAGTTGTATGTTGGGCACACAGGGTCCATTTTCACTTAAATGAGCTGCAGTGGTGCAGAGATGGGAATACCCCTTCTCCCAGCTCTGCTGGAAGTCTAACAGTGCTGTAAACTCACTGCAGCCTCTTGGAGAAAGCAAGAGGCGTAACATAAACTGTGTGTGATTTATGCTGACTGCAGCAGTGGGTGCTTTTAAGAGGGACTGTTCTCACTCCACCTCCTGCACCCTTTTGGGAACTGTCAAACAAACAAGCCAAAAAATGATGACCTCGATCTTTTTAAGCCCTTCGCCTTTCTTACAGGGAGAGAACCGGGAGGTGCTCTGCAGTTCCAAAGGCTGGTGTCTATCAGGGTGCCGGGTTGTGTGGCAGCCCCTGGTAGCTGCAGCCACAGCAGAGCTGTGGGAACAATGGCTCTGAAGTTCAGCCTTGCTTTCTGCAGACATACAGGATCACAGCCTTGCAAACTGGTGCACTCCCCCACAACCGGAGGAGGACAGGAAACCTCTCCACTCTGAGACAACAGGTGGAAGTACCATTCTGGCTGACAAGAGGCGGGGACCAGAAAGGATGTGACCCTCAAGCAGAGACAGGAGCTGCTGCTGGGCTCTGTGAGAACTGAAGCTGTGATGCAGCCAAGCCCATCACTGGGTCACAGGCACCTGGGCGAGGGCAAAGGGCCCAGCAGGGAGGCAGAGGTTCAAACAGGACATCAGGCTGCTCCCTGGGGAGGCAGAGAGTGGAGTCACGCCACGCCACGCCACGCCACGCCACGCCACGCCACGCCACGCCACGCCACGCCACGCCACGCCACGCGTGGCTGCCTCTTGAGTGCCTCTGGAAGCCTCACTTGACCCTGCCAGTGCCACAAGAGAAACAAAGGTGGAATGGAGCGTCTCTTTGCCCCAGGCCAGAGAGACAATCAGCGCTGGGCCGAGATCAGAGCGTGGGCGTTTCCTGCCCAGAACCTCCTCCTCCGGCCTCACCTCGCGGTGCCACACCGCCACGGAAAAACAAGCTTCGGGAGGCACAGCCGGTTCCCACCCAGCCTCTCTGGGCTCCCGGTGCTTTGCATAGGGCTTGCAAAGGGACTCAGTGCTGGCCTGACTTAGCGTTCACTCTGCTTTCTTGTGGTTGGCACCCGAGAGCAGGTCAGGCTTTGCCCCCGCCGCCTTCCCCGAGTGACGCGCGGCCGGCGCTCGGTGCTTACCATGCTTCACTTGCTTTAATGTTGATGCAACCTGAAAGCTGAACACAGACTCGCAGAGGAACCTCTCAGAGCCATCTGTAAACAGAAAAAGGAGATGGTTGAAACCCAGAATTTAAGGCTGAGCAGCCCTCAGTGTCCCTGACCTCCTATTTTTATGTTAGAGGTGTGGGTTCCCCCTTGCGTCGTTCCGACACTTTTCCCTGCGCTGAGCACAGCCCCTGTGACCCCGCACAGGGCTTTGGTTGGCAGTGGTGCTACCTGGGAAGACATCCTGGCTGGAATTCTGTAACATCCCCTCTGACAAGCAATTTTAGTCCATTTTAAATAGAAGTTAAGCTAAGGAGAAGCCAGGTAATGTTACAGCAATCTCTGATTCCCTCAGGGCTCCAATGCTTGTGTCCTTAGAATGCTTTAGGATTTCCCACAGGCTCAGACCATAACCCTACATAAAGAATTTCAAACAATGTGTATCTTGCCATCCAAGTCCAGTAATTGATCACACAAATGACTCAGAAATACAGCAATCTGGAAAACATAGCTAATCGTGTGCCAAGCACTGCATAGTTTATACTGCTTCCTTCTAAAAAACCCCAAAATACCTACGGTTTTATTTAGAAACAAGTGAGATCGTTAAAGTAGCAACAAAAATCAGTCAGTCAGTGGGGGTATTTGAAGAGGAAACTGCAGCCTCTCCACTGGCAGCTGCCTGATGAAAGAATGGGTGTAACACCTTTTGTGTCAGAAACTAAAAAGCCAACCTAGTGCTTCCTGCAACAGGGACAGCGTTTGGTTGTTGCTGCCACCCAGAGCAGGTGAACTGCTGTGTTCCTCCTGGTAAAGAGGTCAGCCCAAAGCACAATCCATTCAAAGCTCTGTGCCAGAACAATGTAGAGAGCAGTTTCAAAGACAGAACTCTGGAAAAATCTAATCCAAAGATGAACCCCAGGGAAGAGATGGAGTTTCACCATGCTCAGAGGTTCCTTGCGCAAGTGCTGCCCCAAATATATCCTGGAGACATCAGGAAGGATTTTTTCATGGAAAACATTGGAAGGGGCTGTCCAGGTAGTCACTGGTGGAGTCACTGTCCCTGGGGGTGTCCAAGGAACAACTGGATTTGGCATTCAGTGCTCTCGTGGTGCTGACGAGGTGGGGATCGGTCACAGGTTGGACTCAATGGTCTTGGAGGCCTTTTCCAACCTAAATGTTGGATTCTCTCCTCTGACTCCCTGTCTGTCCTGCCGAGTGGCTCTCAGGAGGAACAGCTGCCTGTCTATTTGGTAACATGAAGTGCTTCATTATTTTAATTTGTTTTGAAGGCTCGTTAAGTTCTGTGAGCAAACCTTTAGTCATAATTACTTCCATAGCCTGGCATATGGGCTCTAATGTGTAATAAAAACAACCCTTCAGCGGCGCAGCCATCAGTTCCCAGCTGCCCTGTGCTGCCACAGGGACACTCCAGCCTCGGTCCCAGCCATCCCACGGTGACAAGGGAAGTTCAAGGGGAGCAGACAGAGAGACCCTGGTTTAACCCTGCCACCCGGAGGACCTGCCCTTCCTCCCTCACCCAGAGCTACGACAAAGTCGGTGGCAGGGCTTGGGCACCCAGATGCGAGCAGGCAGGAAGACAAGCTGCCTCCTGGACTAACCCGGTCAAATCCAACCCAAACCAAGAAAATTACTACTTCTGCCAAGAAAAATACTCCTGTCTCAGCTATCTCCGCAGTAATCCCTGCCAGACATCAAAGGATTAGCTAACAATGAGCAATTAACACCGTCATGTTCCCTTTCAGGGAGATGCTTCCCGGTCTGAAGTATTGTCATGGAGCTAAAAAGCAGGTGACTGCCAGAAAAATCACTTCCTCATGAACAACTGGTGGGAAAGCTGGGACCAAGCAAGCCCTGGTGCTTCCTTTCTACCTCCAGCTTTTGCCAGTAGGGTGCCAAGTTCAGCAACTTGGAGGAGGAGCAGGGAAGGAGAAGGGCAGGAGCAATCACCTTCCAGCATCTCCCCGGCTCCTTTGGGATAAGTGAAGAGGGCTTTCCGGGGCGGCGCCAGGTCCGAAACGCTGAACCCCGACCCTGTCACAGAGCTGCCACTGACTCCGCCGGCGGAGGAGGACGAGGAGGAGGCTGCCATTGCACCCCGGCCCAGCCTGGGAGGACAAAGAGCAGAGCCTGAGTTAGGAAGGGCGTCTCGGAGTTCCCCGGGGCGCAGAGCCAGCGGCCACACGTCTCCGAGGATGGAGCCGCCTCTGCTGCCTCAGAGCGTCCAGGCTGCCTTGTGTGTGTGGGAGAGCTGCCTGTGCCCACTGCGGGGATGGGCACAGAGCTGTCACACCCTGAAATTGAAGGTAACCCCCGCTCCTACCCCTCGGAATTCCCCTGGGAATTCATCCAGGGCGTGCACAAAAATAACGAGGTACAGGTTGCTGGCCTGAATTCACCGGCCTTTAGCTGCCTTGGCACTTGTCCTGCTCCCCAGGGTCATAAAAAGGCAGGGTTTCTTTTTTCCCCACTTGTTTCCAGGAGCACAAACACAGAAGTCCTGCTGCCTCATAAAACCTGGAAGGCTGCGGGACTGCCAGTTCCAGCGCCACATCCTGCACGGAGCCACGCCGTGCCTAACTTGCAGCAGCTGCTTTCTGCATCACTCCAGACATGCTTTTGCCTTTAAAACACCGTATTTGACTTAAAAACAAGGCTGAGAAGAGACGGTGCAAGAGGCAGCTGGAATTGTGCTGCACAGGCAGATGGATCCTCAGGTATTGCCAGTTTAAGAGGTACTGGCTGTATGTTTGTCACGACATGGGACTTAAAATTCATCATGTGCCTCTCTGATAGTAAAAAAGGTGTCACTTGGCACTTATCAGTGACAGCACTTGCTGCTCCTCCAAATACTTATAAGCACTTCCAAATTATCCTGCCCATTTCATTCATTTCTGTTATCGTATTTAGTGCACTTCTGCAGGCTCTATAGGGCACACAGACAGTGCCCTTGGAAAGCACCAGAGGATTTTGTGGAGAAAATGGGGTTTTAAGACCTTAAAGCTCATCTCATTCCACCCCCTGCCATGGGCAGGAACACCTTCCACTATCCCAGCTTGATTCAAGCCTCATTCAACCTGGCCTTGGACACTTCCAGGGATGAGACAGCCACAGCTTCTCTGGAAAACCTGTGCCAGGGGCTCACAGGGAATAATTTCTTCCTAATATGCCATCTAGCCGTTCCCTTTGTCCTGTTCCTCCATCCCATGTAAGTAAGTTTCTCCAGGAGTGCTCAAGGTTGTTTTAATTTACTGTGTGTAATACAGGACACAGCAGCTCACAGGAGGCTAGGGGCTTACGGGCCGTGAAGAAAAACGCCTGCATAAAACAAATTTTTATTTTTGCTATGCTACACCCTGCAACACCTCCCTCAGCAAAACCTCAGGTGCAGCTCCCCACTCGCAAGGGAGGTGTGACGACGGTTTGCGCTGAAACTCTGCCAGCCAGGGCTCGCAGACCCGACACATTCCTAAGTGTGGCTGCAGGGGGTTTATTTTAAACAAACACAGAGGAGAGGAGGCGGCGGGTCAGGGCGCTGCCTGGGCCTGTTACAGCAACCTCCAGCCAACGCCTCAGGCGCCTCAGGAGCCGCCATCTTGGCGGGGGGGCCGAGCCCCATTGCCCGCGCGCCCGCCCCGGCGAGGCCACGCCCCCTCCGGCCACGCCTCCCCCCGCCCTCCCGCCCATGGCCCCTCCGAGCCGCTTCCCGGTGAGTGCGGAGCCCGCGCGCCGCCGCAGCCTCCGCCCTCCCCGTTCGCTCATCCCATCGCCCTTCACCTTCCGGGCCGCCGGCGCCTCCCGCCGCTGCTGCCCGGTCCCGTCCCCAACCCTCTCTCCTTCACCTGGGCGCCCGGACGGCGGCTTGGTGCGGGTGGCGCGCGTGGCCGCGCGCGCGGTGCATGATGGGGCGGGCGCGCGCCACTTCCGGCGGGACGCGTGAGGGGAGCGGGGCGGGGGTGAGTGGGAAGGAAATGGCGGCGGGGGCGGCGGAGGGGATGGGGATGCTTTGCTGCTCCCTTTGCCTTCCCGCAGGGGTGTGAACGTAAAGCCGAGCGGTTCGGTTGCTTCACGATCCTCGGCGCCCCGGGAATTTAGGCGGTGCGGGCCCTGCAGGTGCCCCTGCCGCCCTCCCCGGGTGGCCCGGAGTTGGTTCTCGTGGGGCTGCCGGCGGCCCCTCTGGGTCCTCCCCTCAGGAGCCGAGTCCTGCCGTAAGGCTGCAGCCCCAGCTGCGTTGTACTTCCCGCTGTCGCTGCTCGCTTTTCAGAAGTCCTGTGTCAAGAAATTGTGACAACAATGTGTTAAAAACATAACCCCCCAAAAAGCCTGCGTGGAAACAAAAGCCCCAGCGAGTGATTTTTTCATGGCTTACTCGGTTTTTGTGCACAGTTTACCTCTGCACTTCCTCCCTTGAGCTACAGGAATTATTACTTTTATTTCAGTGTAAGTGTTTTTTATTTTTAGTGTAAGTTCAGGTGGTTGGGAGTCATTTCAGAAGGTGGGGCTTGAACTGAGGGGAGAAGTATTAACCCTCTGAACCTGATGTCACTCTGTGTAATATATCTAGTGTAAGATCTTAGTTACTTGAAAAGCAAGCTCTTAATTTTTTCCTGTTAAGTTGCAGTGGACGGGTAAACCGTCTGACAAAGGTGAATTTTTTGGTGGAAACTATATTTGCTGAGTAACAGATTCTGTTTTAAAATCGCGACAACCAATATTAAATTAACCACACCAGAGAACATAGAAATTCAAGTGCTGAAGATACAAAGTCTCTGACAGAACACTGCCAGCTCTTTGCCTTAGCACCATTAAATGTTCTCCACTCGAAACATTTTTAACTCGGTGCCAGCTAAAGCCCAAAGAAACAATGAAATGACACACTGGCTGAGGTTACAGTGAGCTTTAGCTGAAACCTGTGAGTTTTGGAGTTACATACCTTACACTGCTTACATTTCCTGTTTTCACTTGATTGTGATTTACGTACTTGTGGCTTCTCGTTAAATTACTCTTTGACTGAGACATGTAAGGTTTGAGGAGGTATTGCCTTCCTGAAGACTCTACACAGAGGAGCTTTTAGCTCAGGGAGGGGAGGTTTAGATTGGGTGTTAGAAAGGAATTGTTCCCCTGTGAGGATGGTGAAGCCCTGGCACAGGGTGCCCAGAGAAGCTGTGGCTGCCCCATCAGAGCAGCACTGCCTGGGATAGTGGAAGGCGTCCCTGCTCATGGCAGGGAGCTGGAACAAGCTGAGCTTTAAGGTCCCTCCCAGTCCAGTCTGCAAGGAAACAGCAAAGTTTGCTTTTCCTTGGCCTGAGTTAGCAAAGCTGTCCTTGTCGTTGCAGTAGGAGGAGGAGCAGGATGGACGTGCTGCGGCCCCCCCTGATAAGGATTGGGGGGCGAGTGTACCGGAAAAATCTCGTCCAAGAGCAGGCCTTCCCACGCGAGGAGGAGGAGGACTTCTATGCAGGTAAGGAGGGATGCTCAGGAGGTGTAAACATCAACACTGGGGACCCAGGGAGCTCTCAGTGTCGTCTGTGATCTCTTCATGAGCACAGAGACCAGCCCGTGTGGTGGGCTGAGGTGTTCAAGAGGGAGAAAAAGGCTTGGCGCTGGTCCCTGATGATCCTGCTGCCCAAAGTGGAAGCAATCCCAGTTACCCCAAATGGGTTGGCTGACTGTGCTGCTGACTGTTGGGTTTGCTTGCTGATTGTGGAAGGTCTCTGGGAAAAGGGAAAAGCAGATTGGCTCTGTAGATCCGTTTTTCCCAGATTTCTTTCTTTTCCTTAGCATGATTATTTGCAGATGTGGTAGGTATGGAAGCTGCTTGCTAAAGACCCTCTGTCCTTGCAATTTTTGTGCCTTTAAGAACTGGCCTTCTACAGTGCAGCTTTTGGAAGGTGTTACCTATTTTGGGGACAAAATTCTTCCTGTCCTGGTGTGTTTTACTTTGCCTTTCTGCCTGTATGTTTGTTGTAGCTGTGTGTGAGTTGTTGTGAGCACAGAAAAGCTCCAGTGTTACTTTTCAAATGGGAATGTGGCAGTCGTGTCCTGTTTCTCCTCCCACCTTGCCTTTCAGTGGGTTGCACTAAGCTTTAACAAGGTGTTCTCCATCCAAATTCATCCCTGTTTGCGTTGGAAAGGGGATAGGAAGCATGGCTTCTTTCTGGATGTTCTGTTTGATCCGTGCATGACTGAATGGCCCGTGGATGAAAGCTGCATCTATTCCTCTGAGGCTGTTTCTAAATCACTGGCCTGAACCCTTGGACCAAAACTATCCTCACCTTTTATCCGTGTTCTCCTGCGACCTTAAATTTCTGCTTTGGCTGCCAGAAGGGACCATTCCCACTGTGTGGGAATTGCACAAACTCCAGCTGAGAAAAAACCTGGGCTGTAACTACCTGTTTCCTGCGCCTCCCAGCTGGCCGGATTTAGAAGCAGTCATTATGTGTTCTTGAGCTGGTAGTACGGTGATAAATAAAAAGCAGTTATCCACAGCAGAGAGGAGCCCGTTCCTTCCTTCATGTAACCTCGGGAGAAGGCTGGGAGGAGACTGTTGTCCTACATAAAGCACTGCCAAACTTTGCAGAGGTTGTGCAGGGTCTGATGTGGTTTTCCTGGTAGGCCCCGGTGACTGTGCGGATGAACCCTGCGGTGCCTTTGTGGTGGAGGAGACTGAGCGAGGCTTCCAGTGCCGGGTGGAGGTTCCCAGCCCCTTATACAAGTGAGCCTGTGTGCCTTGGTTTATTTAATTTGCTGTCAGCTGGGGAAGAAGTTGAGCACAAAATATTTCGTTTTTGGGGTTGGGGTGAGCGCCAGATCTCTGGAATGTGTCCCGTGCTCCGGGTTTGAGTGTTCGGGAAGGGGAAATTGGCAATGCCTTTGTAGTGCAGCTGGGCCTCGCTTAACTCCTCACCATCCCCGTGGCAGGGATGGCAGGTGGTGCTTGCTGGCTGGCAGGAGAGTCTTTGAGCATCTCTTCCCTTGAACATAAAAGCATCAGGGAGGGTGGGAGAAGGCAGGGGAGGAAGAACTGGAGTGAGCAGCCAGGCAGGGGGAGTTTGTGAAAGCTTTCAAAGAAAGCACACATGACTGGAATTGGCTATTGACTCCAGTCTCTTGTTTACTGGGAAACCTGTAGTGTTCAAAGCTCTCTTTAGTTATTTATGACAGTTTTATTAGTTGAATAGTTTTGCTGAAATACAGAGAAGGAAAAGTGGTCCATTGTGTATTTGGATGCTGGCAAATGACTACCTTAAGCAAAGCAAAGAGCAGAAAAAGAGCCCTTATTTCTTCCTCAGCTGGGATAATGGGAAAAGAGAGAACCCAGCTGATGAAGTGGCTGCTGAGCAGAGCTGTCATGGACCAGCTGACTTACTTTAACTTAAACCAGTTGTGAGCCACAGCTCAACATTGTCCCAGGCTGGACACGTGTGAAGTCCTGGGAATCACCTCTGTGCCTGGATGTGGTCCTGCACATGAAGCTGTGTGTGTGTGCATCCCTCCAGCACAGAGGGTCCGCGTCTGGACACACGTGATGGATGGAGTGTGGCTCAGTGTCACTGTGTGAGGGAAACTCTTGCACTTTATGCCTCCAGGTACATCATTGGGAAGAAAGGGGAAACCAAGAAGAGGCTAGAAGCAGAGACTCGAACCTCCATCAGCATTCCCAAGCCTGGAGTGGAAGGAGAAATTGGTGAGTAGAATACACATAAAATGGACGTGCTTTTATCTGCTCTTGCACAAACACAATTTAAGCAGGGAGAGGGTACAGGAGATGTTTTCCCTTTAATTTTTACTTCTGCACAGCACTGACTCACCTTTTGGCCCTGGGAAAGTCACTTCACTTTTCTTCTGAGTTTATTTCTATTGTCTATAAATCTTTATAAAACAGTGTCAGGGGTTTTTTTGTTGTTTTTTTGAAAAAGTCTCCTCTGGGCCTTAAATGACTGGCTTGAGAACTTGGGTCCTGAATGTGTTGTATTTTTTTTAGTTTTGCTTTTAAAATAGTATTCCATCAATAAGAAACTGAAATAAGCATTCAGAGAAATGCCATGTTTATCTGTGTAGGAAATAAACATCAGCATGTGCTTTAATATGAGAAGGGTTTAGATTACATTCCTGACTTTCTGGTGCTGTCACTAGATCCCAACAGTGAGAGCAGGGCTTCTTGTAACATATGTTCCCTCTCATCACTTCCAGGGACTTAAAAAGGAAGGAGACATTGCTCATCAGGGCTGACCCGTGTGGGTTCTGCCAGAGTGGGTATTTGGAGGGTTCCTTAGGGCATGCTCCAGAGATTACTGGCACGGTGTGCAGTGCTGTTTGTGACAGAGCTATGAGGAGGAAGTGCTGGGAGGATCCCACTGTGATGCTACACAGGAACATGGTGGTGCTTCTCAAGGAGTGGGTCTTGACTTCTTCCGAAGAGCTGTGAAGGACTGTTAGGAAGGTTGAGAGATGCTGAAAGCACGTAACAATGGGGAGCCGAGGAAAGTCTTCTCCTTGCTGTTCTTTCCTGTCAAGCTCAAGTGTTCTCTGTGTGGTGCACAAATGGCACGGACCATCTTGATCCTTGATCGATTTCCTTGGCTTTTTCACTCGGACTGCCTATATGAAAACTTGAAATCATGCTCTAGAAATCTGAAGGGCCTCTGAATTGATGGGCTCTCAGTTACTGTATTTTTAGGCCCTCAGAGCTGGCTTTCCGGACGGCAGAGGGATGCTTTTGGTGGCATCATCCTGTCTTTGCAGAGGAAAGGACAGCTGTGTCAGGCATTTTAAGTCAAGCAGGGAGTCTGGCAGGTTTTTCAGTGCATGGTTGGGGGTTTTGATTTCTGCTGCTTCCTCAGGAGCCTGGGGCTAAAAGCAGAGAGCTCCAGGAAAGCAGAGAGGTGTTGCTATGTTTCCCTGCAGTGATCACTGGGCAGCACCGGAGTGGGGTCACCTCTGCCCGAACACGGATCGATGTGCTTCTGGACAGCTTCCGTAAGAAGCAGCCCTTCACACACTTCCTGTCCTTCGCTCTTAACCAGCCCGCCATCCAGCAGAGGTTCCTGCAGTTCAAGGAGGAGGTGCTGGAGAAGTGCTCAAAGGTAGGGATCCACGTCAGGATTAGAGTGCAGAGTGCTGTTTCATTTATTGAGAGAGCTCTTTGGCATTTTCCTTGAAGGCCTTATTCTTTTCTACTTCCTAGGAATGCATTTTTAACATGCCTTTTACTTAAGTTGGTGGATCTGCTGTGAATTTGTTGAGTGCTTTTGTGAAATTTTCTGAAAAGTGGAATGGCTTGCTTAGTAAATTGTTAGTAGAGATTTTTCTAGATGGGAGGATATCTACCTTTCAAAAGAGGATTGGGCTTTTTGTTTTTAATAGGAAAGTCACTAAATAATGTAGTGGACCTGTCTACATTTTGTATGATTTTTACATAACCATGAAACCAGGTAGGAAATCACAAATTTGCTGCTGCTTCTGTTTCACTTTTCTTTTGGCTCCTGACAGTGAAGGAAGATGGGCGTCATTGCCAGAGCTGAGCGAGAAATGACTTGGTAGCACATGCCATCCTGCAAATCTCATCACTTCCCTTCTTCCCCAGGAGACTTGGTGCTGACAGCACTCCTACTTGCCTTCAGATCTTGTGTTGGGAGGAGCAGGAAATAGTTAGGCATAGGGAAATGAGGAAAATGAAGGGAAAGCTCTGCATTCCCTGGTTTATTTTAGCATGCTTCTGGTCTGACAAAAGTGGTGTGTCAGTGCACAGGGCTAGGCTGAGGAGAGAGAATGGTGTTCTTGAATTGCCATGTCCTCTGGGTGTGCTGGAGGACATCCCTAGGCAGGAGAGAGGTCTCTGTGACTGCTGCAGGTTGTGTTGCAGACACACTGCAGGGCTCTGTGGGCTAATACTCTTCACTTTCACGTCCATCGCTTCTGCTGGCGCCTTGCTAAGGGGAAAATACAATCTTGCAGATAGCACAGCTTAAGAAGTTTAGTTTCCTATGTCTTCATGCCATGGGTGTGAATTATCTGATAACTGGGGAGACATGAGTTCTTGCTCAAGTTCTCATGGTCACTTGCATGTCAGTTGTTTCATCTCCAAGAGCAGATCTGAGCTGACTTTGCAGTCTTGTCTTTTCTGGCAGTCGGGATTTAAGCTCCTGTTCTCCTCCCAGCTGCTTAATTCCATGACATCTTAGGAGCTTTCTATCACCTGACATTAAATACAACTGAAATTGGCCAACAGATCCAGGGATCAGGCAGTGCAATGCCAGGAGAACCTTTCCTTTGGGCTAGGAGGATGATCTCTCCCATTAGCCAGCAGCACTACTTTTATTAAAGCTCACCTTGATTAAAGGAATGCCTTGCGGGCAGGGGGATGGAAACATTAGCCTGGGGAGGTGTTGGCGGGACAGAGAGTGCCAGACCTGGACCTCGGGCTGGCGTCAGTGATGGCCTGACTCCCTCTGTTGGTTTCTAGTGCCAGTCCTTGTGTGGGACACACCAAAGGTGCTGTGAGAGAAGCAGCTCTTTGAGGGGCTGGTGACCTGCACAGGGCTCCGTAGAGGCTGCTCGTGCCATTGGCTCTGGATTGAGGCTGCTGCTTTCAGTGTGGTGTTTCTCTTGCCCTTTGTCCCCCTCTACCTGGGCTTATGGCTGCTGCAGTCCTTGGTCTTCCTGGAGATCTGGCCCTGCTCTGCCTGAAGACTTGGCATCCTGGACTCTGTGTATTTGATCCACCTCTTTCTCGTTGTCCTCCTCTAGCTGTCTGCCAGCAGGTCCCATGGATCTCTCTTGTCCCTCCCTGTGACCCCGTCTGCTGCAGTAACCTCAGTCTATCCCATACTTCTTGCTGGGTTCTAGCTTCCAGGCTGCCCTGGTGTTGGATGAGTCTTCTAAGGACCTTTCTAAGTCCTTTCAGTGTCACATTTCTAGGATGTGTGTTTTATCCATCTTTGCAGGCAATGCTGTTGTTTGTGCTCTTCTCCAGTGTTTTCAATCCTGCAGCACAACAGACTGACACGGGACCAGCCCTTCTCCCTGCAGAGCACTCATTTTTCCGGCCTCCTGGGTGGGTTACATCTCTGCAGCCCTCCATTGGCCCAGCCTTCCCCTGATGATCTTACTTGTTCTCCAAACCCGTCCTGCTCTTGTCTGTCACATTGTTGCTCTCTTGCTCACTCGTAAATGTCAGCTTGCAGCTCTGGGAGAAGTGGGGTGTCTGCCATCCTCTTAAAAACATGGTCACAGACTTTGTGCTTTTTCCAAGTGTTGTCAGTCACATTTGGAAGGAGCTGCCTGGGAACATCTGCGAACCTTCACATGCTCCTTGTCTCAGAAAACTGCAGCAATCCAGCCTTGGTCAGAGAAGTGCTGAGAGCAGGTACTGGCCATGTTCATCTTTCCTCCTCCTGCCTGACCTTCTGTCTGTCCTGCAGTTTTTGTTCTGTGCCTGGACAGCTCCAAGTCCTGTAAGGGCCTGAAATGTTCCTGGCATCACTTACATCAGCTCTAGGGTTTCAATTTTCGGTTTGAAATGTAGAATTCAGTCAGTAACAGGTATTCAGGGGGTTGCATATGTGTAGCCTAGGAATATGTAGTGCTCTATTTTTCTGTGCTTCCTTCTCCTGGTACTAGCAAAAGGGTTTCTAGATATATTTATTGCTCCTGTTAGTTGGAGGAGTACATTGCTGCCCCGTGCGTCTCTCAATCACTCCTCCAGCAGGTAATGCCACTCTAATACCACTTTATCTCACAGCAGGGTCTGCTAGAAAGCACATCAGTAATGAAAAACAGTAATTCAAAACTGTGCCTCGCAGAGCAATAAGAGAGCTTACAGATTTGTCCTAAGCAATGGGATTTCTCGGAATACTTGAGGAAATCTGAATAGTTTTCAGTGACAGAAGCGGAGCGCTTCTCTTCCTGGTACAAAACATCGCAAAACTGGGTAAACTGCAGCCTTTGAATGAGGGGTAATAATGGTAAGGAAGGGACCAGGGGTGGGTGTGGGGAGGTGGGGGGGGGGGGTGTGTGTGTGTGTATCTCTTCTGGCCATTGAGCATTTGTGAGGGATTCTATTTCTCTCTGAAGCAGTTACCATGACAACCATTCATTTATATTTTATAGCATTATGTTGGTGGGTATATGCTTTCTAAGTTTTTTTTGTGGGTGTCTTTAAAAGCTTTTAGAGGATAAACCTTGTGCCGAACTACAAAACACTTCAGGTGTTGTTCATGCTGTACAGACAGGGCTGCCAGGCAAATTAAGCGGGGCTGAGGGGAGGCTTTTTAATGTTAATTTAATATAAATATGGGGAGGTGGCTCACCTGGACAGGCTCATCACTGATGTGGTGCAGTGGGAGGTCCGGATCACTGGATGACCTTGGAAGTCTCCCCTCATAGTCGTGTAGGTGTCGGAGTGAGGAGAACTGAGACGTCTGTCTGAGCACGCAGGTGGAAAAGGGAAGAGACTTTGCAGTAACATTGCTGTGAAAAATCACAGTTGGGTCTTTGAGAGCTGTGCAAACGCAGCGTTTGCAGGCTGAACAGGCTGCAGATGTAGCAGGGAAAAGAAACATTGCTGTAATATATGGCAACCTGTAAATATCAAACATTGCTAATGAGGTATTATATCTCACAGTGGAAGGGACAGAAAGTGGGAGGGTTTTTGAGCCTGTAGCTCTTCAGTCAATCCTGTGCAAATGCTGTCTTCCTGGATTGCTCCTTTGTTTGTGGATCAGGGTGGCAGAGGGCATATAGCTGGCATGCAGTATCCTGCTCTTAAGGAAAAAAACCCCAGAAAACATAAAGCTGTCTGCAAACATTGGGAGCTCTTAAAACAGTAGAGAGGACACAGCCAGGGCAGAAGAGCTAAGGAGTTTGATCCCTTGCCTTGTCATGTAGAAAGGCTGAAGTGTGTTGTGGTTTATGGTTTCCCTACTACAGGGTCTTAGATTTGGAGGAACAGTGTGCTTGGGCTTTGCAAAGAGTTGAAGACCCCAGGTAAAACCCTTTCTGTGTTCCTTCTAAAGAAGGAGAGCAGAGGTAAAAGTCTTTGGTAGCAGGAGGGAGAAGAAATGACTGAGTGGAAATGAGTTGGGTTTTTTTGAGCGTGACAGGGCAGTGTCAGGGAGAGGCATAAGCTAAAAAGGACAGTCATCACATATGGATGGTGCAGAAAGGGATTATTCTTCCTGCCTCTCAGCACATCCTTAGAAAGCCCAGGTTTGAACAGTAAATTTTTAGAGAAGCGATAGGGCAGGTTCCCATGAGGCAAATAATTGGGTTCCAGCCTTTTTGCATCCTAGTGAGCAGTATCCAGCCAGGAAGGGCTGCTGAGACACCCGCAGGAACGTTGGCTGTTCCAGGGAGAGCTACCTCTGACGCAGCATCTATTTTATGTGTGAGAGAAGTGGGATCTGCCGGCCTGTGAAAGAGTAGGGAGTGCAAGCAGGGTTTTTAGGAGCTGCCCGAAATACTAGGGAGTAAACCAGGAAGATTATCTAGGTCTTGGCCTGCTTGCTGTGCACTGCTCTTCCCTGCTAAATTCCCCAGCAGCCATAGCATGGCTCGTGGAGATGATGTGCCATCGTTTGTCAACTCTCAGCCCACACTCAGGTGTTGAAAACCTCAGGGGAAAATGCTGCTTTTGGGGCAGGGTCATGTTTACAGCACAAATCATGCTGGGGCAGAAAATAAGGGCAGGGCTTTGGCTTTCTGACCTGCAAACGGCTTTGTTACTGTACTTCATCTGTGCGCTCTGTGGGAGTGACCTCGGCTGGTTGTCCATGGCAAGGTTAAATCAAACCTTCTCCCAGTTTCTGTTACCCAAGCTGTTGTTTTGTGATGGGCCAAGTATTCTCTAACTGTAGATATCACTGGAGAAAACAGGCTGACAGAGAGAAATCATGTCCTGTCATGCATGTGAACAGCAGGGTGAATTAAAGGAAGCCACAAAGCTTTTACTGCAGGGAGGGGAAGGTAGGGAGAAGTGAGATGGGGCCATCCCTGGTTTTTGCCAGGCTGTAGCTGCTGGAGCAAGCCCCTGGCCTCTGCTTTGTAGCCTGCCTTGTCCCTAGTTTAGCCCATAAGCTCTGCTGTAAAGAAGAGTCTGGATGGGGTCATTAGGCCTGAAAAAAGCTGAGTGAGACGTGAGGCATTAAACTCTTGACAGGCTGAGATACTGCAGCATTTAAACATCTGAAAGGTTTCATTTCAAACTCTGGGCACAGTAGAAATTTCAAAGCTATTGTTCTCAGCTGGTGCGCTCTTCTCAGATGGAGAAAGGCTTCCATGGCCTGGCAGGTTGGCTTCTTCTGGAGTTAAAATTGGAGGTTATTTAATGCATTCATGGGAAGTGGCCACTAAGTGGAAATAATTGTTTTAATATGGGTGTGTTAACCATCCTTGAGGTATTTTTATAAGCATCCTAGAACAAAAGAGCACGTTTCTTAAAGCTGAATGCAGCCACTGCTCCACCTGGGAACAGTTCCTCCCCAGCAGCAACACGCAGCTCTTCTTATAAAGGGAATTTAAACTTAATTCATCTCAGCAAACTATAGGGCATATGGGAAGAAAAAAAATATAATTATCAGAGCTGGTATTAGCCGTGCTTGTGTTGTGAGGTGCAACCTGTGTTTAGACAGGATTTAGAGACCATTTAGAGCTTGTCACTACAGCTGATCTCAGCTTTATTGCACAAGAAATGGACTTAAGTTTTAAATCTGAGCTGGCTTGTGCTGAGTTCATTGCTGATTGCAGCTGCTGCGTCGACAGCTGTGGAAGTCTCCTCCCAAAAAAAGCCCGTACGAGTGAGTGTTGCAGGTCAATAGGTCCCAAGTTACAGCCTGCTGCAATGAGCTTCCAGGCTGCTGTTCAGCAGCTCTGATGGAAAAGCAGGCAGGCAACTGTGGTGGGTCTGCACCTCCCCTGCCAGGCTGAGCCTGCTTCCTCACAAAGCCTGGGAAGTTTTCAACTCTGCGTCATTACCGACCCAACCAGAGATCAAAGGATTGATGCCAGTGACTTGGTACCTGTTTTCTGTAGTATTTATCCCTGTGATGGAGCAGGGTGTGTGTGGATGAGGTAAGACACCTGTGTGTGATGGATTGATTTGTAGGATCACGGGGTCAGCAGCAGCCTGTTCCAGAACCCTGCGAAGCTTCACCTGACTCTTGGGACGCTGGTGCTCCTGAACGAACAAGAGATCCAGAAAGCGTGTGACCTCCTGCAGCGATGCAAAGAGGACTTTGTGGAGTAAGTGGTGGGAAAGGGATGTCATCACCAAGGCCTTGAGAGAGGGGGAAGCAAAAAAACTCTGTCTTGACAAGGGGCAGCGAAGCAAAGAGCAGCTCAGTAGTCTCTCTCAACTCCAGAAATTTAGAAAAAGGCTGAAATGTTTTAAATGGGGTAGTAGAAATCACTGAGGAGCCACAAAGAGCTTTACAGCATCTGTAGCTCAGCTCAAACCCTCAGCATTCCCTGAAAACCTGCTCTGCTCACTTCCCTTCCTCACGTGCGTCCCTGTTCTCTGTGCGTGAGCAGTTTTTGCCGCTGTCCCCTACCTGCTGCAGGGGGAGGGCCGAGCTCCCTTGCCTTTGCACGCTGCCTGCAGTGGGCTTTGGCACTTCCCTCCTGCCTCAGAGCAAATGCTGAGGTGTCCTTGACACGCATTCCTGGACGAGGGGAGCTGTGTGCAGGGAAGCCGTCAGGAGCCTTGTGAGTAATCAGTCTGAAACGGTCCGTGCTGCTCTGGGAGCGCGGCTGTGTCGCTGCCTGTTAACACCGAGCTGCAGATGTTGGGGCTTTAGCTGCAAATGTGATCCAGTGACACCGTAATTAGCTTATCTCTGTTCAGCTTAGAAATTGAAGATGGCCTGAGGGAGTGGTTTATTTACTTATTTCTGCAAAGCCTTTGCACACAGAGCACGGATCCTTCGTATTCATTTATTTGCTGCCTTGGTGCATGAAGAACTGGCCACGCTGTGCCAGCTAATATCTGTGGGAATTAATGCATGGCCAGAATTCATACTGCTGCCTTTAAAAGGATGGCTCCAGTTCAGCTGTTGAACAGAAATGCAAGTGTGTTTCCAGGGGGAGGCTCTGACTGCAGTATTTGGAAAGTGCCAGCTTCCTCATAAGTGGATTGAACTGAGGCCGAGAAAATCATTGCTCCCTGTTTCCTTTAGTGAAGGGGGAATCAACACTTGAAGGTAACCTTTAGGTTATTTCCCCTTCTACACCCAAGTAAATATACTTGGAAAATTAATTTAGGCTCCCTTCCACCCACATAAACCTTCATTAGCTTTCATTTCCTGTTCTAAAGTGCAGGCAGTGCCCTGTGAAGGTAGCTGTGACCTTTTTGAACCTTTTTAGAATACATGACCTTTAGTACTGTTAGTGTGATGTCCATAATAGTACATTTGTGCTGTTTCCCTCCCAGTAACTATACTGGGAAGGGAAACCATGCTCTGCTTATTTCACTTGGCAATCTTTGCTGAGAACCTCAAAAGCTGAACCGAAGTGAGCAAGGTCAGAGCAAAGTCACACTCACCTTGTTAGCTTGTGTTTGTTACATCTGCCTGTCCAGACACTCCTTGTTCTTTCCATGAGCCCTCGGTGTTAAACAAGGCATCACCTACTCACAGGGAGCCCTGGCTGCAGCGCCAGCCTCCCCAGGATGCTCTGCTGGGAAAGGCAAGGAGGCGGCGTGTTGGGAAGCAGATACACGCCACAGAGCGTTTGCAGGTGTGGGAGTGCATATTATATCCTGCACAAAGAGCTGGAGCTGATTTTAAACCAGCTCTGTTTACCGGTGGATGTTGCACTCTGTGCTATCTTCTGTATTGAGTACCTTTCCCAGCGAAAATCAGAGAGCTGGAGACTTTATGGTTGCTCTTTTCACAGGGAGGCAGAAGCCTCTCTGGAATGAGAACTTGTACCATTTACTTCTGGTGGGTTTTCTGACACGTGGATGGAGATCTCCATGTTGAGGTGGCCTCTGAGCAGTGAAAAGTTGACTTAATATGTGTCTGAAACACTGAATATATGAATTTAAATTATTTTAGTACTTGGGGTGATAAGGCAATAGCAGCCATAGCCTTTTGAGCTTTAGGAATTAGGGAGACACATTGAATTGGGGTTTTTTCAGTGCAAACAAGCTGAAAAATAGGGGAAAGAAAAGAACTCCTCAGTGGAGTTCACTGCCTCATAGGCTCTGTGTAACATTTAAGTCCCACTTAACATCAAATTTGTGTCTAACTACAGCAAAAAAGGGATCCAATATCATTCCCATAAAAAAAAAACCCAAATAAATGTTGGTATGTGCGCAAGGAGCACTATGTGTTGCATTTCAAGAGCTGGTGTGGTGTTTTGCTTTTTAACACTAGGGATTTCTTGGGTTTTAGCCAAGTTACTGGAGGCCAGCCCCTGACCGTGGAGGTGGCAGGAGTGGAGTACATGAACGATGACCCTGCCATGACAGATGTCCTTTACGCCAAAGTCCGAATGAAGGATGGCTCAGACAGGTGAGTTCCCCGTGCTCCCATCTTTCATTCCTCCTCAGAGTGCCAGGGAAACCCTCTGGAGCTGGTGGGCGCTGCTGGCAGTCCTCAGGCCAGCAGTCACGAAGATGAAGTCATCCTTGCTTCCTAAACCGGTTGAGGCAGTGATGTGTTTGCTCTTTAAATCAGTCACTGGTGCTGCAGCTGAAAGATGTCATTTGTTTCTGCAGCAGTCTGTCAAGTTGAATAATGGAGTCACGGCTCACATGGGGATAAGATGGCCAAGGAGATACTCCTGAGATGACTTAGAAGGCAGGATGATTTGGCCTCTACTGTCTAGTTCCCAACCTGCAATCCAGATTAATCTGGACAGCCTGGTGTATTCTGCAGCACTTAATTATTCTTAAAACCCAGTTAGCCCAGAAGGTCCTCAGAAAAGCATGACCTGATTACGGAGTTGGTTTGTGTGTCTGTAGCAGCCTGGAATGGGTGCTGGGTGTGAAATGTCTTTTGGAGCTGCTGCTGTGAAATCTTGAAGCCTGGTTGGTGTCAGCTCAAGTGTTTGTGCTGTTCACTGCCATGGCTGATGGCTTCAGCTCTACAAAGAGCACTGCCCAGGATGTGGCAGTGTCCGGACAACCTTCCTCCATCTCATTTTTGACAAGTACATCACCAGTGGCAGCACCGTCTTTTCTCTTGGTGCTTCCTAGGAGACTCAGGAAACACGGATGGGGCTTGGAGCACCCTGGTCTAGTGGAAGGTGTCTCTGTCCATGGCAGGGTTTGGAACCAGATGATCTTTAACACCTCTTCTAACCCAAACCATTGTAGATTCTATGATTAACATAAGAGCTGTTGTATTCCGTGCTGCTGGTTGCCAGAAATAGGGAAGGGGAGTAGCCAAAAGAGCTTTACCTCTTGTTTCTGAGCCTCAGCCTTCTCTTTGCCTGGCAGCACTGCCTTTTTGTTGTCTGTTCCCATGGCTAGAGGACAGCAGGAGCTAGCAGAGGAGCATGGAACAGTGCAGCTGGGGGAGGAAGGCTGTGAGCAGGGACTGGCTCAGGGCAGAAGGGATATGTTCTGGCATATCCTTTCCCTGAGGGCTGAGGAGATGGCAGGGGGGCCCTGCTTAAAACCACACTTTGGAGGCTGTGTTGAAGTAAGAGATCGGAAGTGGGATAAGGAAATGAGTGGGAAAATGAAAAATGTAAGAATTGCTGGGAGGCAGTAGGAATTGAAGCCTTTTCCTTTTCTTGGCTCTTCCACTTTGAAGTCTGTCCTACCCTGAAAGAGGTGAGATAAAAACAAGTGGGGCGGGTGGAGAACCAGGGCAAGGTACAGATCAGCCAGGAGACAGAGCACAGGGAGAAAGAGAGCAGAAGCACTTGGAAAAATGAGATGGAGACAGACACTGGATGACCCAAATGCCCTTCAGTGGGTCTTGTAGAGAGCATCTAAAATATCAGCTCTGGGAGCTGAAGTCTGGGCCTCTTCTCCTGAGTCACCGAGCTCTGGCTCACTCTGAGGTGCAGTGCTTGCCAGTCTGGTTGCATCTGAAAATAAGACTGCGGCCTGAGGAGCTGGGAGAGGAATCCTGTAGAGCGTAAGCAGGGCCTGAATTGACAGTGGTGTCTGCCTGCCTCTGGGGACAGCTTGAACTGTTGGTACTTGCACCGTGCTTGTTTCAGATGCCAGCTGTATCCCTTGTGCTCAGAACCCACTTGGGCATAATGCTGGAGAAAGTGCTGATGTGCATCAGGGGTGGCAGATCCGCTTTGGGCAGGGGAGAGAAGTGGGGGCTTCAAGTCCACCTTGCCTTGAAACTGAAAACACTCCCACCCGCTCTGGGAGAGGACTGATGTCTCCACTGTCCTTCACAGAAATCTGTTAGCTGAGGTTTTGACCAACATCAGACCTTGTGCTTTGCATGGCACCTGGGGACTGTCAGGCTTCTCTTCCACAGCACCTGTTTTGCTTTTTGCATAGCAGCAGGCTCAGAGAGGGCCAAGCAATTTGAAGTTTTAATCCTTGGCCCAGGCTGGTCCTGCCCTCACCTGCAAATTAATTCACAGAATCATAGAACAGGCTGAGTTGGAAGGGACCCATCAGGATCGTCGAGTCCAGCTGCTGGCCCTGCCCAGGACAGCCCATAAACACCGCTCTGTCCCTGAGAGCGTTGTCCAAATGCTCCTGGGGCTCTGGCAGCCTTGGGGCCATGACAATTCCCTGGGAAGCCTGTTCAGTGCCCCACCACCATCTGGGTGAAGCACCTTCTCCTGATACCTTTCATCTGGCACTTCTCCCCTTACATAGTTCCTTAGCTATTAGCAAGCATCCAGAAAAACATTTAGCTTTGCAGAGGGAGAAAAAAGGTGGTTTTGTGTTGATGGAGAGCAGCTTTTCCTTCCTTTGAGGTTCCAGCAGACACTGTTGAACTAGCAGTGATTTTATAAAGAACAGACAAATGGTGATCTCTCCAGAAAACCCTGCTTTGTTTTCTGGCCTGTGACACAGATCATTGCTGAATCTCTTGCCTGCTGAAACCTGCTGTGCCTTGCTCAGGGAAATGGGAAAGCAGTTTCTGAGCTGCAAGGCCAATGCTAGAGGAGAGTGGCAGCCACGTGGCTTCCTGTGCTGGATCAGACTGCTGCAGCCTGTGTTGGAGAGAGGTGTGTGCCTTCCTGTCTAATGCAAGATGTCCTGTTAGCTCTGTGTAGTTCCTGGCATGGCTGAGGGGTGGAGTTCCTTCCTGATCTTTGGATGATCTTGATCAGCTTAAGCTGTAAAGCAGGAGATTTGATTTATCCTGACTTAGCTTGCATAACTGCAGACAGAATTAGGGGTTGGCAAGCCCTTCTGCACATATAATGGCTCAGACTGAAAGAGGGATCATGCTCTGATGCCTCCCACATGGCAAATAATTTCCATTATAATTCATTCTAATTTGTTTTATTTCCTTGATTAACTTTATAACGTAATAAAGCACCATTTTCACTTGAGCTATTCTCTGTTAATTTGTTTTAGTATTGTCTGTAATGATATTCATTTAATCTTTGTCATTGCTAATTTTAAAAATCACTGAAGTAAAGCCAGAAAATAGTAGAAAGCCATGACAATTGGTAGTTTGAGAGTCTTGAACTGGTCACATGGGGGCTGGCAGCCCGTGAGGGGCAGTCCAAAGCCAGCAGTGGGGTCGGAGCTGGCACGCGGAGCGTGGCAGCCCCAGGCTCTGGGGACCAGCCATGCTCTGCCACAGCTGAGACACCAACGTGGTGGGACCTCACGGAGCAGAAAGCCCTCTAATCCCTGGGACGTGCTGAGAGAAGCTCGGATTCTTCTGCAAATACTTAATCCCCTCTGGCCTTGGTTTCAAAGATGGGAAGCTCTCATTCTGGCATATCCTCACTGCCTTTAGTAAGAATTAGGCACTGCAGAAATTTTTTGGGCACAGCAGCAGCCTGGGAGTTCCCTCAGTTTCTTAGACATGAGCGCATTGCTCTGATCCCTGCCCCTGCTGCATGTTCTAGGATGGGTCTGCCCTCAGATCCTGGCAGTCATGGCCAGACACAAAAGTGGGAATAAGTCCTTGGATTTTGCTTGCTCAGTAGCTCCAAAGCTGGAGCGTTCACCAGGATGTGCAGCCCCCTGTCACCCTGTTCTGGGCTCTCCCAGAAAGCAAGCCTAGTGACTGGGCTGCTTTTCTGGGACAGAGAGGCTCCAGGCTCCAGCAGTCCCTTAGCAGATCCTCTGGGAGTCAAGGTGCCTGAGCCGCTGCGGGTGTGCAGATTTGAGCATTTGCAAGGAGAGTCACATTGTGTTTCCTGGCAGTGGAAAGATGCATCCTTCAGCTCCCAGTAACATCTGTCACTGCGAACGAGCTCTCTGCTGTGCTAAATCTGCCCTTCCTCATGGAATATTTGCAGCAGGAGCGATCACAGAGGAAGCTTTGCACAACAGTCAGAACTTTTTGCATTAGAGCTGAGTCCTGATGTCTCTGCTCGCTTTCCATGAGGGACTAGCTCCCTTTCCTGTGTGCGTGCAGAGACTTCATTTCACACTTGCTGCCCTCCTGGCTGAAGAGCCAAAAGCTGATGATGCAGAGGCTTCTTGTTTTACGTGGCCCTGTTCTTTCTCTTTCTGCCTTCCCAGATTGCAGATGGTCGCTGATCAGCTGGTGGAGCGGTTTGTGGCCTCCGGCTTGATGCTTAAAGAATGGGATAGGGTGAAGCTGCATGCCACAGTCATGAACACTCTCTTCAGGAAAGATCCAAGTATGTACAGAGCCTTCATCCTTGCTGATAAATGCATTTAAAGTAGTCCCACTGCTCAGCAAATGCTTTTGTTGTTTGCTTTTTCAATGTGATTTTTCTTACTCTCAAGGATACCTACAGGGCTGGGGGGAGATGTCTGCACATAAAACCCAGAAGAAAATAAAAAAAGCAGTGAACAGAGTCATAGATTCAAAACCTTATCACTCATATTATCTTGGCTAAGGAAAAATATGTTCAAGTAGAATCAGAGAATGTCCTGAGTGGGAAGGGACCCACCAGGATCATCCAGCCCAGCTCCTGGCCCTGCCCAGGACACCCCAACGATCCCACCCTGAGACAGCAACTGAGAGTGTTGTCGAAATGCTCCTGGAGCTCTGGCAGCCTTGGGGCTCTGACCATTCCCTGGGGAGACTGTTCAGTGTTCCCTCTGGGGAAAAACCTTTTCACAATATCCAACCTCCCCTGGCACAGCTCCAGCAACTCCCTTGGGTCCTGTCCCTGGTCACAGAGAGCAGAGATCAGAGCTGCTCCTGCACTGCCCTTCGTGAGGAAGCTGCAGACCCTGATGAGGTCTCCCCTCAGTCTCCTTCAGGCTGAACAGAGCAAGTGACCTCAGCTGTTCCTCATGGAGGTGAGATCTTGGGCTCTCTGTGCCCCAGTGTTAAATTGAAACTGGGTAGCAACTCCATGTGTTGTGCTGACTTTCAAACAAGATGAAAACATAATCCTCTTTGGTTAACTTAGAGATTGCCCGTTTCTTCAGGAAAGTGATTCCATTGTCTTTCTCCTTAAATCAGATGCAGACGGCTGCGAAGCTGAATGTGAGCTGTTCTTGAGTGTATGGCGTCTGCTGTCTCTGCCAAAAGATTGTCTGCTCTGGCTGTCTGTAGCATCATTCTGATCACATTACTTTATAAAGCAGCCTTAAAAGCATCATGTTTGGGGAGGGGCAGTGCGTTACAGCCTGGTTCTCTGTGTGGAAACGTGCGTGCTCTGGCATGGTGGCCCTGTGCACTGCAATAGGTTGTGTCAAGAATTCTTTAGTTGTTGCCCCTCTGAATCTCTGCGTGGACAGTGATAACAGCAGGTGCTTTGTGTCATCGTTTCTGGGCAGGTTTTGGGTCTGACTGCTACTGAAGTCGAACAAGCACACCCAGGATGTAGAAACCCTGTAAGGATGGGGTTCAGCTCTCAAATTGAGCCCTGAAAATGTGACCCCAGAGTGCTGATCTGGCTCTGTGTGAGGGGGGGCACATGGGCAGCTACATCTGGCACCCTGGGTCTATATTCTGCACAGCCCCATGAGGCATGCGAGGCATTCAGACACAATGGGGAGAGCATTCCGCCAGCATTCTGCAGGCAGCCATAGAAGTCGCTTTGTATTCCATACAGGATTTGAATAGCAAGCTGGATGTGAGGGGGACTTCATAGTTAATGATGGAGATGAAAAAGAAATACTGAATATATTCACTGAGTGAGGCAGAGGTCCTGTGGAAAGAACAGATCATGTACTTGGGGATTATATAAAAACCCAGACATGCTCTGGGGAAATGGATCTCAGTCGTAGGCTTTTGGCAGTTGCTATAGGCCTAGGTTGCTATTCTGAACGTCTCTGTGTGTGTGTGGCTGCGTGCCCACCCCGCAGAAGCATCCACACCACACATACGGTGCAGGCAGCAGAGGTTTGTGTCGGTGCCATCCGCATCCCTCCTGGCATTGTGCTGGCATGCTCAGCCTGGAATTTGGTGCTGTTCCAGGCCACACAAGTGCTGTCTCTCACCCTGACATGGCAGGATGTGGGATCAAAACGAGCCAGAGAGAAGCAGGTGTATTGCACTGAGCAGTCAGCCCTGCAGAATCACCACAGCAGCAGCTATTTAGGGCCTTTCCTCCAGGTAACAAAGGTGATCCCGATAGAGGCACCAATTCCAGCCTTTTTCCTCTTAAAATCCAGGTAGAAGTGGGGCTTTTTGCACTAAGAACTGGGCAAAGATGGTTTATTAGCTGGCAGCTGACTGGGGAGGGACAGAGTAGGGGGTGAAGTACAGCACACAGAATTCTCTCATCTGAAGCTCATTCTGGTGGTGGCTTTTCTCTCTACAGCTGAAGAACGAAACAGCACAATGACTGGTAAATCATCTTTCAAGGAGCGGGAGTCATTCAATGGCCAAAATATCCTCAAGGTCAGTATGAAACAATTAGGGAAATGGAGCCAGCTATGGATGTTGTATAGCCAAAAGAGGTCGAAACACCTCTTCAAGACTGCTTTTGTCTTAGGCTTATGGGATCTCCAGGGCTGGGGGGCAAGGGGGGAATCTGTTTAGAAAGTAAATGGTCCAGATCACTCGTAATTGGGAGCATTACAGTATTTAACAGGAGCATTCCTAAAGCTGCTGAGGCTCAGAGCAGGAATATGAAGCACAAATGCTAAGTGGGTGTTCGTGTTGTCGTTTACGTCGCTCCTGTTTTACCCTGGAAACTCAGGCTCGAGTTGATTCTCAGCCCACCAGAAAGAAGCATCTCGTTGCTCTTGTTCTACTCATATATATTTATGAAACTAAACCCAACTCTCATTTCACTTACTCTTTTCTTCTTGTTTTTAATCTCTGCTATTGATTTGCTCCAGAAAAATAGCGGGTAGTGGTAGGGAGTCCCACCAGGATCAGAGGGTTTTGGCAGTGATCAGAGGGTAGAAAGCACGATCCCCCAGACTGTGGAGGTTGGGTAAGGCTCAAAGGGGAGCATGCTTCTGACTCCCAGGCTTTGCCAACCAGGGTTGGGACCGCAGGCAGCCTCTGCTACTCGTCCAGATGGCTGTGGCAGACTGATGCTGTGGTGCTTGACCCCTGCAAGTGTCCAGAGAGAAAAGAGATGCACAGGGGAGCAGAAATGGAAAACAGCACTGGCTTGTAAGCAAATTTGCAATCCTCACTGTGTGAGAGGATTTGTAACAGGCAGCTCTGATAAGAGGGAGCGAGGACAATGCATGGATACATTTGGGAACGCTAAGAAGATATTCTGGCAAAAAAGAGACATGAGAGAGTGGGTGGGAGCTGGACAACCCAGAAGGACTTTAGAGCCCTCCCAGAGGAGGGGAAGAGTGTGCTTTACTTGTATTTTACAGTTTTAATAATGTATCAGGCACTGGATGCAGGGGGATGTGAAGGCAGGGGGTGGAACTGATTGATCTCTGTGCAGAGGACAAACAAAGGGACAAAATTAGGTTAAGCTCTCATTGTCCTCAAACGGTCTGTGCGAGTATGGGTGTCGTGACTCAGCGTCGCCACATGTTGAGTGTGCAGTGTGAGACTGCAGTATTGCAAGCTGAAGCAGGGAAGCCACAGCCTTGGTCCTTTTCTTAACGTGATCTGCAGGTTTGGATAGCTCCCAGTGTTGGGAGAGCCGGCTCTGGAAGGGGGTGGTGTGTGTCAGGAGCCCTGAGCGTCTGCAGGACTCTGCTTTCGCAGTGTTCGCCTTCGCTCCTTTATTCTGCTTCTGCTAAGCTTGTCCTCAGGCTTTAGAGACGCATAAAATCAAACTGTGGGTCTTCCTCAGTGCTCTCATCCCAAACCGTTCGTGATTGAGAAGGTATTAACGGTGCTCCCTCTGCTGGTCACACCATTTGTGGGGTCTGAGGATCTGGGGAAGGGTCTTGTGGTGCTTGGAAATGCAACTGCTCTCCTTCCGAGGCTACTTCTTATTCTTGATGCTCTCGGAAATATGAGCCCGATGCATTTTTAAAGCTCCTAATTGATTTTGTACTGACGTAGCCGAAAGAGCTGCTGGCTGTTTGGACTGCTGGTAATTACTTCAAAGCATGTCTTGCCACAAGAAATGTCATCCTTCTCTCCCACCTCCACTACATTTCCTAACCTGCCCGCTTCGTATTTCCCTTTGGTCTCCCACGTGCCTGCAGCAGAACGCCCGTTGGCATTAATTAATTACATGAGTCATAAATAGCTCCAGGCTTCTTACCGGAGGAGCCCAGCCTCAGTGAGCCACTGATGCATTCCAGCATGACCTTGCAGGGATGCGCCAGTTCCCTCCCAGCCTGCTTTTATATCCATGATTCCATTATTTATCTTGTGCCGGGGAGGCTGCCCTCTCGCAAAGTGGCTTCATTAACTTTTGCACCAGGATCTAAACGACGGGCTGTTAATGAATATGGCTGCAGTTAGGCAGGCTGGTGGGAGGGAGAGCCATGTGCCCCGCATGTGATTCCAGGCGGTGGGACTCTGTGATAGCTGTGCTGAGTGGCTGTGTTCCCACTTGGAACGCTAACAAAGCATGGCTGCTGGTAGGAGGGTAAGTGGGAAAACTCAGGTTTCATCACTCTCATTCCCGTTGTGCAGCCCTATAGAGCCAAAGGCTCAGGGCAGGACCGGAGCTGTCAGAGCACGGAGCACGATGGAAGTGCCGTGGCTCTGCTGTTCCAGGCTGAGGCTCCCCGTGGTCAGGGCAGGGGGGTGGTGTGTGTGTGTGTGTGTGTGTGCAGATGCGCTGGCAGCACATGTTTGCTGATAACATGCCTGCGCTACCCCAGGCTCCAGCTGGTATTTTGCTTTCAGCTGAACTAATCGGAATTTTATTTAATAATCCTTTGTTCTACCCGTTCTGCAGAGTTAAACATACGCTCCTATTTGTGCTAATAAATGGTTGTGCAGGCCGGTACCTTCCCACACTGCTCAGAAAATAGATCCTGTAGGTTGAGTTGCGTTCGGGAGTTTAAATTACTTCTGTCTTGAAGAATATCCCTCAAAAAGGGCTTCCTGGCATAGGTGGAGCTGAGAGCCCAAGGGGCTGTGTGACCCAATAGATTTATGTCCAACAAAGCCTTGGCGTTGCGCTTCTCTAGTCTAGTCCCAAAAAGCTGGGCATGCTTCATGGACCACTTCATACAGAGCGATGCGTGTTCCTACTGGGCTGGCTTTGAACATCCTGGTCACATACCGAAGTCGTGCTCCAGGCAGGAGCAAAGCGTCTCATCTCTCAGAGAGTGGGGAGGAGGCGGCAATTCCTGGCTGAAAGACCCCGGCAGCTCAGGCAGGGCTGGGCCTCGGGGAGATGCTGGGTTGGCAGCCCCTGCCCTGCCTCCCGCCGTGTCCTGGCGGTGGCCGCGTGCCCTGCGCCGCAGCTGGCACAGCGCTGGCACAGAGGCGGCCGGGGCAGCTGCTGGCGTCTCCGGAGACGAGGCTGTGCTGCCTCCGGGCTTTTGTTTATTTTTGTTTAGTGAAAAAAACCAACTAAGGCTACCGTGAATAAATAAAAATGAAAAGAAATGCAAAGGGGCTGCCTAGCCAGAGATTTCTGTTGCACGTTTAAGGGAAAGGAAGAAAACCACCTGGACTCTTGTTTGGTCAAAGTGGAATGAATTTTGGCTTGATTGAGGTCTGAGAAGTAAAAGAATGGCCTTTGCTGCATTCAAACAAGAAGGAAGCAAATTTTGAGCACAGAAAAAACGGAACCCTGCCGCTTAGCACAGATCCGTGCATTAACAGCTTACAAGATTAAATATTGAGGGAACAGCTACTGAGGTACAGCAGCAGAAAGCTGCACATCTTATGTCTTAGGGCATTAGGGGAGACTTTAAGCTGGGATGGAAGACTGGGAATGGGATCAGCCGAGGTGTTGACACATGCTGCCCTGCCCTGGTCCAGCAGTGGGGCTGCAGGAGTGCCCAGAGAGGGCTTCTAGGTCAGATAATGCAAAATTTGATGAGGCTCCTTCTATTTTGAGGCCTGCATAAGCGTATTGAATTATGGCACTATATCTGCTTTCACTGGGAGCAGGGGGGAAGAGCCTTTACTGGCTGATACGCTGGAGAGCCGATCGGAGCAAAGGAATCTGGTGGTGTTCCCTGTCACTGTGTCTGTCCTGCTGGGTGAGACAGTGCCGTGGCTGTGGCATGCAGTAGTTCAGTTTAAAACATTTGATCAAATGCCACAGACAGAGATGCAATGGAAAAGAAAAGCCTTGGCCTGGATAAACCCCTGACCCCTCAAAGTACCCCAAGCCCACCAAGCTCTAAACAAATGAACATCTGCCCCTGTGCAAGCCAGCTCCACTTGCAGATGAGGAGTGTGTCTCATGTTCTGCAGCCTTTGGAACCCAGGCCTTTTGTGTAATTTTTGTTTGTGGATTTAAGGAGGCTGAGTCTTTTCCTGATGGATTTCTAAGCTGAGGTGAAATCAAAGAGCCAAAGAACCAGCGTTAGGTGAGGATCAAGACTGCCTGGTGTTCAGAAAGGGTAAGAACATCTTGTTATCCTCAGCGAGGTGGTAAAGATGTCAATCCAAAGTAGGACTGACAACTGGAACAAATACCTAGCAGGAGGTGGCTGCTTGGAAAGTTTAGAGTTAAAAATACCAAACAAAAAATCCACTGGGGTGAGAAGAGACTGAGTAAGAGGTTGTGGTGCAACATCAGTATCTCAGAAATAAGCCAGTGCTTTCCTCACCTCGTTTTTACGGAAGAATCAAAAGCAGAAATGAAAGGCTGCAATGCCACTTTGCAGAGGGGAGAATTCCTGCCTTCAGCTCTGATCCTGCCATTACCAAGAGGTACCGGAACAATCGAGGGGGCTCAGCAGTGTGCAATTAGAGCAACAGTGGGATGGGAGGATGTGACAGTTGAGCAGATGAGACTGGAGATCAGTTTGTATAATCATGGGGAAGAAAAGGAGATTAAATTGGGGTTGCTGTGAAAATGCTTTCCTGCGAATTACATTCTTCAGGGGGAAAAGCCATATTCACATTATTTGCATTTGATGAAACAGGAATCTGAAGTGGCATTTGAAAAATCAGTGTAGACAAAGGAGGGAAAATATCTTTGTTGGAGATTTCAGGCCTTGGAGGCAGTGTTGGAGGTTTTGGGGGAAGGCTGAGCCACTGCACTGACGAGAACGCAGTGCAGAAGGTTTGTGCTACCTTTGCGTGACAGAGATCTCTTTGGTGACCTTACCAAGACAAGGAGAAGCCTTTTTTTTCCTCTCAGAGGTGCTCCACACCCCTCTGACTAATTTTAGCAGGAACTGTGAGTGCTGGAAGAGGGTTTATTGAGAGTTTCTGAATCCTCTTGCCCCTGCACCGCTGCAGTCCCACCCAGCCCAGCAGCTGAGCCTTTTGGAGGTTCTGTGGGTGCCTGTGCCTCCCACCCGGTGATCATCCCACCTCCTCACTTCCCGGAGATCCCTGTTGTGCCAGCAGCCAGCCCGGGCAGCATCACCTCTTTGATCTTAAGAAGACAATTTTTCTCCGTGGAGCTGGCAGGGGTTGAATTACAGCGGCGCCTTAATAGAAGGCAGGAACCCAGGACATTAAATGCAAAAAAACCCCAGCTCACTGATTAGCAAAAGTAGGCAGTTCATCCCAAAGGTGCCATGACCCTTCTGCTGGATAATTTTCCGGGTCTGTCTGAATTAATTTACTGGCTCTGTAGCTAGACTCCTCCTCTTGGTGGTTCGGTGGGCGTAGTGGGAGGTTACAGTGATGGCAGCTCCTTGTCCTGGTATTCCCGGATGCATCTCAAGCCTCCTGCCGTCTCTGCAGCAGAGCCAAAGCCCAGCTCTTAGAAACTGTTGCTGCATTTGCTGTCGTAGGAGCCATGGGGATGAGGCTTCTGGGGAGAAATGCAGTTTTTGATTATTAGTTTCCTTAAGTTGTTCTGTAAGTCCCTCACGTTTGAGGTGTAGGTCTGGGATCTTATCGGGTCCTTTAATTTGCTGAAAGGGTTTTTATTCTTGTCTGAAAGACGTGCAAAAATCTGTTAACCTCCAAATGTCCCACTTGTATATCTTAGTTTGCAGAATGCCTTTCACCATAGCAACTGGGGTTTGATTTCCTGAAGCGCATGAATTTTCATGGATTTTTGATGGGGGGAACGGACCTGAAACTGTGAGCTAAAGCGAAGATTTTGCAGCGTGGCAGTGGCAGGAGCACCACTAGATTTGGCTTGTGGAGGGGGGGATCCTGCAGGGAGGGCATCTCAGCTGGACAAAGGCCTGCACCCAGCCCTGAACAGTTCTATTTGAAAAAACATCTGGCCTGACAGATTAATGTAGACTATTGCTGAATGCCACCCTCCCCACTGCTGCATCACCCTCTGGCAGCTGGGGTGGCTTTGCTCCAGTTCTGTGAAGAGCTGAGGTTTCACATGGCAGCTGTCAGAGAAGGATCAGCTGCTTCCATATTCACAGAGCTGGAAACGCCGTACTCGTCCCACCCGTGGAGGTCAGGAGGGTGTTAGGGGCAGCATGAAGTACACTCTTAGGTCTGCAGGTGACACCCAGCTGGGGAGAGGCAGGAATATTGCCCGTGTGAGTAGGAGGGAACAGAGCTCCAAACAGTGTTGAGAAATCAGGCAGAAACAAATGGGCAGCTGCGAACAAGGACAGGTCCAGGAGGGAGCAGTGGCGCTGCTGTAGGATGGAGAAGTGCCTCAATACCAGCCCCACAGGCCAGGGTTTGGCTTATGGGGTCTGCTCCAGACTGAGTCAGTCTGTGGAAACAAAAAAAAGAGGCAAATGTCTTCAAAGTAAACCTCTGACTACGCTTAGCTGAAGGATTTGTCCAGTTTTGGGTACCGTGGATGGGTGCAAAGAGCCCAGGGGATAACAATAAGGTAATTGGAGGGGTAGAAAATGTCTGCAAGCTGGGGCTGAAAGAGTTGTTTTGAGGGTAATAAAGGGAAAGAGGGCAGCACATAGGAAAAACTCTTGAAGCATGGGAATGCTTTTGCCAGTAGTGGATGATAAAGTGATAAATAATAGGCTTTAATTGCAGCAAGGGATTAGGAAAATCTTTGTAAAGGGGAGGGTAAGGAAGCACTGCTCTAGAGGAGCTGGGAAAAGGGGGTCCTGATTGTTTTGAGGAAGCAGAGATGTTAGTCCAGGATCTGCCACCACCAAGCTCCTCCTGCCTTGGAGGAGGGGAGGATGGTGGAGCTGATGACCTTCGCTGGTCCTTTCTTCAGCTTGTCACTTCATGATTCCTACATGGAATGTGTGCAGAACACCCATGAGATGGCATCTGTGAACGTACCAAGAGCTGCTTGGCATTTACTTTGGCTCAGGAAATAAAAATATCAAAAGGAAACCTCCCATCACACACCTTGGATCTTTCTCCATGAACTTGCTGCTGTTTCTTACGTTGGTGGTACTTTGCCAGAGAGAGATGGTTATGTTGTTTCCAAGGGACTGCACCAGTGGTTTAATTGTAAGGGATTTTCCTGTGTCATAGAGGAGAGAGCCCTGACTTGGGTATCTCCCGAGAGAGGCCACTGGGACTTTTATGACACAAGATTTTCTCCCTCCTGAAGTCTGCCTGCTTTATTCTTCCTGAGGGAGATGAGGTGAAAAGGTCTCTGCTGCTGCCTTTTAAATCTGCCAGAGGCTGGAAGAAAAGAAGAGGGGAAGGGCTGTGGAAGGGCTGGATGCTATATTGGGGATGGAGAGACACTCCAGAGCCAGCTGCACACTTGCAGAACAAAACCATCTGCAGCCTTGTGGCTGGTGCTGGTGGTGACAGCCCAGGTGACAACCGCCCTCCCTGTCCTTCCTACCCATCTTCCACCCTTGTGACTCTGCACGATGTCTTTATCCTGTAACACCTCAGCGGTCTTGGAAAATGTTGGATGCCCAGCCAGCCATCCTTTTAAAAGCCGTGGAAAGGAAGCAATTGCTAATTTGGAGAGGAGTTGGGAACGCTGGGAAGAGCCGCCTCTCTGGATGAGTGCCTGCCTACCTGCTTTTCCTATGCTTCTCATGCATTATTCCTGGCAAGCTTCCAAGCACAATTAAACCTCTGACAGATAATCATTGGCGGAGTGGTGTCCAGGGTGAATAATACGGGAATCAGGTATTTCTTCTTTTGGCACCAAATTGTTTCAGAAAATGTATTTTGAAAGTCAAAAATGGAAGGAAAAAGAATCTATTCATTGAACAAACTCCTCAGATCTAGACACTTTGCCCAGTTGTGTCTCATCCTCTGGGAGGCACCAGGGGCTTTGGTTTTGGGTTTGTCTGTCACAGTTTGGGGGAGGTTGGGGCATGGCTAGGAAGGGGTTTGGTGAATTCTTTGGGATGAGGAAGAAGGAGCTCTGCCAGCACCTACTGCAACCTGGGAACTATGGCAGCTGTGGAGATAACAGCTTTCTGGAGAGGTCCTGGCAGGTGTGTGTGGGAGGCTGCAGGACTGAGGTGTGTTAAGCAAGTAGGTGGAATCCCAAAAGCAGGATTGGAGGCTGTGGTTTGTGCAGCAAAGGAGGTTAATCAGAAGAACTCAGATGGACAGAGTTTGCTAGAGTTCAGTGGACTCTCTTAGAGTCCATCAGTGTTTCTGAGTGTTACTTTCACATTTCAAAATTTAATTTTTGAAGATTTTTAATCTTTCCACGTTTTTGCCATTTCTTCCGTAAGTCCTTTTTGCCTGGTGCTGGTATCAGTAATCCAGCAGTTTGCTGAGGAGTCAGTGCCTTCCTGCTGTGTCTGGCATGGGAACTGCAGTTGTGCTTTGGCCAGTTGATCTGGAAGGGTGATTGTTCTCTGCTCTTCTCCAGTGTTTTCCATCCCAAGCTGTGGACGTGTTACACAAGCTTTAATTCAAATATGTCATCCCTTATGAGATGGAAAAATATCCAGGGGAGAGCGCAGAAAGTCTGCAGACAAACAGGTTTTGTTGCTCCGTGTTGAGGCACCTCTTCAGAAACGCTGCTTAATTTTTCTCCATGCTTGTCAGCGGGTGCCTGGGATTTTGTTTGTCCCTCCCCTTCCCTGAAGGGAATAACAGCACCGTAACATGCTGATTTCCAGCAGAAATCTCTTGGCTTTCCGAGCCTGTTCCCTCATTCACCACTGCTCCCGATCGGGACACGCTGGGGTTGTGCTACCGGCGGGCGAGCTGGTGAGTGTTGTCACTTTGTGCAGAGCAGATGAAGCTGTAAAGCCTCCAGCTCCTCCGAAGCCTCCGTTTAATCTCCTGGTTGGAGCTCTCCATGCGCTGCTGTTGGACCTGATTCCCAGCACTGGGTTGTCTGTCCGAGTGATCCTCCTGCACGTGCTTTACCATGGAGGCAGAGCCCGGTGGTGCTCAGCCTGTTCCCACCCTTCCTGGATGGGATCTTGGGGTGGATAAACATCTTCCACCCAGGAGAAACAGTAGAGGAGGGATTGCTGGCATCCCATCTTCAGGATGGACCACGCAGCAGGAATGACAGTGAGCTCATCCACAGCCGTAGGCTCTTGGAGCTACGAGCTTCTTCCTCCCTGCCTTTCAGAAGTTGCTAATTTCTGTGTTCATTCCAGGTATGGAAAACAGGACCCTCCCTCAGCTCCCTGCCAAGGGCAGCCGGGTTTGTGAGGCAGATTGTCACAGGCTAATGGCATTACATGGCGCTGCTCGCCCGCAGCGCTGAGTCACTGGGGACACTTTTGTGCTGTTGATCTATAATAGCCCGGCCCGAAGGCACTGCTTTCTGTGGCTGGAGTTCACAGCAGAGCTCCCCACAGTCAAGGGAGGGGTGTGTGTGTGTGTGTGCGCACATCTGTTTTATCCCATGGTATCGCTGCTCTTTGGTGGGAGTTTTTAATTGCAAGGCATTGCAGTGAGTTGTTTCTCCCTCGGCATTTCCAGGGCTCTCGGCAGAGCTGCGTGGACTTTTTTATTAATTCAGGATGGGTCTTTTTTTTTGGCTGACTACCGTAAACGACGGAAGGCTTTAAAAACTGATCAATAATCCTGATGGTAGCGGCAAAATCCAGGCCAAGGCAGTGTGAATGCGAGCCAGAGGTTATGTGAAGAAAGCTTTAAATGCCTCCGATTCCCTTCCTTTCCATGGACTTACTTTGTCCTCCCTCCTCCAGTGCTTCTCCAGCCGAATCCATTAATATTTCTCATGCTTGTTGAGCCCGTGACAGGTGATTTAAAAGCCCCAGTTTGTGTTGGCACCTCCGCTCTTCATAACCGGAGCTGAAACACATCGCTGCTGTTCTTACGTGGATTAGCTGTGATTTATTGCTGTTGTTCCCAGGATGGAACACAGAGGTGCTGTCTCATTCCAGGAGGGCTGTCTGTGGGAAGCGAGCCCCCCGAGGAGGACAGCTTGACAAACACCCGCGCTCAGGAACACGACATCGTTTAGGCGCCTGTTTTAACTTCTTCATTGAGGAATCATCCTCCTCCTTGCCTCAGCAAAACCTACTTTACAGGCTTAAAAAGGGGAAGAAAATGAAAAAGAGGCATCCTGGGTTTGATCTGCTGCTCTGCCTTTGATAAGGAAGTTGTTGTGGTTTAGGGGTTGAAGTTTGTACGAGCAGTTTTGGCTCAGGTTTGCAAGGAGCGAGAGGTTTGATGTGTGATTCCGTCTCTCCCAAAAGAAGTCTTCAGCCTGTTACCTTCCTTCAGAAAATGGTTGTCTCATCCCAAGGGAGACCTGCTGTGTAATTTGTGGGTAATCGAGGGAAACAGACCTCGAGGAAGAAGGGTTTCCAGCATCTGAACGGAATTGTCTTAAATGGGAGAAAATGGGGTCTTAGAAATGACAGTTGTGCTGCTGTCTTTTCCTGGCTCAGGATAAACGACTTTGGGGGGAGAAGTGGAGGAAAACTTGCTTTCTGGGAGCTACCACAGGGCTGCCTGCCTTTCATCATTACCTGAGTGGCGTGTCCTTGGACCCAGTCCCCAGGAAGGGAGAAGGAGAGGGAGAGGGAGAAGCACTTGGGCCCACAGTAGTTTGCAGGCTGACCTGTGAAATATGGGTTATCCATCATCCAGTTCTCCTTCTCTTGGGAACTCGTGGCTTTTGGGGAGGGCAGTGTGGCTGTAGTCTGTGCTATCCCCTGCAGATCCTGGGATGCTGCTGCTGCCACTCTCCAGGCACCTGCTCTGTCCCCATGGGAGATGCAGGCATCCTCGCTGAGCATTTGGCTGTGGTTTGAAAGGCAGGGCACACCCCTGGAGCATTTGCTTGGAGGTGCTGGGTCTGGGGTTAAAAGTTAACAATGCTCTTTCCTTATTCCATTCTAATTCAATTTGGGAAGGCAGCAGGGAGACAGAGGGCACTTAGTCCTCTAAGTGCTATTCCCTTGATGGGAGTTAGTAGCTTGCACTGCATTGGTGGTGTTGATTCTCTAAGCTGACCTTTTCCTCCATCAGGTTCATTCTCATTTATAATACTTAAAAAAAAATTCCCAACCTCCATCCTCTTATTTATTCCTTGGGCATCGAGGACATAAATCTTTTGGCGTGTTTGGATTTATAGAATTACTGTGCTTTTGCTGAGCCTCGCGTCCCACTCCAATCAAATGACACGGCTCTGCGGGCGATTGCATTTCTCCTCCCCTGCCTCCTTCCTGGCTGCTCCTGATCCACATCTCCTCGTCTCCTCGTGTTCCCTGCAGCCTTTTCAGGGAAAGCTGGGCCCTTGGCAGCTGCAGGAAAGGACAGGAAGGGGAGTCAGCCATTCTTCGGGTTATCAGCAGTTGCTTCTGAAGGGCAACAACCTCCAGGTACCTTCTTTCGTGGTGCAGAATAAAAAATGCTAAGATGCTTTTCCAGGAGGCATTTAATCAGCTGCGCTCCAGGCCTCCTCCAAAACCAGAGCGTTTCCGTGGTGGCTGGGGAGAGGGGGGAGTTAAAAATATCTTTCTTGGCTCTACTTGGCTTCTCCTCAAGATAAATAGAAGTGAAAGTCAAAAGCAGAGGCTTGGCTCTCTGCAGTCTCTTCCCAAGTCCCCAGGGACCCGAGTGCAGGATGCTTTAGTGATGGGAAGCCACCTCCTGGTGTTTCAGAGGTCTTGGAGGATTCCTGGGGTTTCAGAGGTCTTGGAGGATGATGCTGGAGGGGTCTCTCTCCACACTGCTCGAGGCAGGTCTCAAGATTTGCAGTGATCTCCGTGCCTGGTCCGGTGGCTTCTGTCATGGGAAGCCTCAGGGAGCACAGGAGCATCAGTGAGAAGCCGGCCTGAAACCAGAGCAGAAAAAAGTGTCTGTGGTTGTCCTCTAAATCCTGTAGCATGTTTACTCTCAGAAAGTACAGCCACATTACCAAAAATCAATAGTTCTAGCAGCGTTCCTCCCTGGGAAACACACAGCTGCTCGAACACACGGGAGGTGGTGAATCTTATAAAAGCCAAGGGAATACAAAGTGCTTTGGTACAAGGGCTTTGCTGCACTTCTAGCAGTGTACAAATGGACAGCCCTTGACCTGGGCAATGCCTTCTGGGGCTTCCCAATCATCCTTCTGCTCTAATGTGCCTGAGGCTGTGTGAGGCAAGAGGGGCTCGGGGAAGGTTGGTCTCATTAAGTAATTTTTGCTTTGAAGTACATGTGTTCAGTAAGAAAAACAGGTTGTGGTGTGCAGCTACAATACAAACAAGATTCTTCCTTTGGTTATTTTGTGGAAAGGTTTGACTTCTAGCGCTGGCACATCCCAGCATTTCATTTGTTTTCTTCATAGAATCCTGGAATGGTTTGGGTTGGAAGGGACCGCCTTAAAGACCACCTTGTTCCATCCCTCTTGCCATGGACAGGGACACCTTAGACCAGGGTGCTCCAAGTCCTGTCTAACCTGGCCTTGAACACTTCCAGGGACAGGGCAGCCACAGCTTCTCTGGGCACCGTGTGCCAGTGCCTCCCCACCTCACAGGGAGGAATTTCTTCCTAGTATCTGAATTGTGCTCCGGCAGTCCTTGTCGCATGACTCCATGCCCTTGTCCAAAGTCCCTGTCCAGCTCCCTTGGAGCCCCTTTAGGCACTGGAGGGGGTCCTCTTCAAACCCTGGAGTACCAGCACACCTACCACTCCCTCTGCTAGGAGTCAAGAGAGAGGTGATTTCTGCTTTTCCTGGATGGAGACTGCTCTATGAGGGAAAGGGATGCCAATGCCAACAGCCTCTGTGACAGGGACAGGTGTTAAGGCTTGGGCTGGGTGGGCACAGTGGCAGAGCACTGCAGGGAGACCTGGACAGGAGGAAACCATGCTTCCTTCTGGGGTCAACCAAAACAAAAAGAGAAAGGTGACCAACCCCTTTTTACTGCCATCTCTTATTAATGAGACATTTTATCTAAGTCCTCCAACATGAACAACACAGGCTTTTGGGAACATAATTAATCTTTAATTGTATAAATCTTTAATTGTATGAAATGGAGTTTGTGTGGCTGTCGTCATTTCTCTTCTTTCTTTTCCTCCTCTCCCGGTATGAGATGCTTCCTTAGCACAGCTCCTTTTCTGCAGGCTGCTCTTTATTAGGGCAGTGACCCCGTGGAGCCACCACTCACAGTGTCCCTTGAGGCCACGCTGCTGCCCTGGGGTCTCTTGCTCTGCCCCAAGACAGGCAGGGAATCACTTTCCCTATGGCACTTCTCCTTTGTGGAGTGACAGCAAACCCAGGAATTGTCCTGAAAGAAATCTAGCTGGTCTCCTCTGGAAGAAAGGGTATTTGCAAAATAGAATCCTCTTGGGAGAACCAACAAAAGAGCAGTTGTGCCCAAATCGGTGCCAGGCAGAGCCAAATGCCTCTTTGGAGGAGGTGAAGTGCAGCCTTTCAGATGCTAAGTAGGTATTTGGGATTTCAGTCATTCCCTCTATGGAGGAATTGATGCACCATTGGCTCTAGGAGGATTAATGTGTTGGCTTTCCTTCATGCCTTCTGTAAGGGCAGGAAGGGCTGTGGGACTGTCTCAAGCCCGCGCCTGCAGGGACAGATAGAAAACTGAATAGGAGACAGATGGAATGGACATTTTGGAGATCTCCAAGGTGGGGAGAAGTCACCGCTCAGGTTCTCGGTGACTCTCAGCGCTCCGGTTAAACAGAGCTTCAAAATTAGCATCTCCAGCGAGCAGCTTTTCCTGAGGCACAGCTGATGTTCCCAGGTAGAGCAATTTCCTGCTGCTTAATGGAACGGGAGGAGCACTTTACGCTTGGACACGATGCTTTTCCAGCAATAAGTTCTTGTAAGAAATTCTGATGTCATTTTTTTGGTCTGCTTCGTAGATTGGATTAATGGGCAGGGACACGCCCCCCCGGGCGCCGGAGTTGGCTTGCTTTCCTTAATTTGCACTCAAGTCTTTGCCGAACAAAGACGGATTTGTTGAACAAAGCGGGGTCAGTGCTGGGATGAGGAGCCTTGTGCTTCCAGCCTGCTAGTTTGAATTAGGACTGAGCTGTAACTGTTAAGTCCTGCGTCCTGTGGCCTGGATTGGTGCAAACCTCCTGGCCTCAAACCTTGCTCCTGCAGAGCCTGCGACCTCAAGAGCCACCCGGGGGTGGTGCCTCCAGAGCAGTGAACAGCCTCCCCATGCTCCCTCAGTGACACAGGCAGTGAAATAGGGGAGGTTTGAGCAGCTGCTGCTGTGGATAAAAAGAGTTCAAGCGCAGTCTTTAGTGGGAAGAATAACGTAAAGAACAGTTTCATTTAAAGGCAAAACAGATCTGTGAGCAGAGGCTTTTGACAGGGCCAGCTCCTTCCAGAGAGCCATGGGCCAGCTGCAGGCTCCACTTCTCTGGTGCCCTTCAAGTGGTTTTTTTCTTCTTCTTTTCAGCTCTTCGAGAACTTCCACTTCGGGGAGGTGCAGCTGGACTCGGTGCGTCTCTCCCAGAGGTTCTCCTCGGACGCCTCTGGCTACTACGCGACATCTGGGCAGCTGTGCTTCTCCTGAGGCGGCTGTAGCGGGTCTGCTCTGTGCATGATCCCGCAATGAAGTGTTTTGTAGGACATGAATCTTGGATGGGAACCTGGAAACTCCAAATAGGGATGCCTCATGACTCCTCCAAAGCATGGGAGCCATGGCATTTCCCTGCAGCTTTTCCCACATGTATTGCCTGCCTTCTCCTTGGGAGGGCAACCCCCAACCTGGGGGTTGCCAGGGTCCTTCCTCCTCCTTTCCCCAAAATGTCATGAAGTTGCCTGTGATGTCTGTGGATTGCTGGTTTTCCAAGAAAACAACTAGAACTGGGGCTTTTGGGGCATCGCCAATGTTTAAATGTGGCTTTTTGTCAGAAGAAGGAAGTTTGTTCTTAAAATAAGTATTTAAAATCCAGGAGAGCTTTCCCGGAGCACGATTTAACGATATTGAGGTCAGGCATTGCTTGGATCTCCAGCAGCGTGCCTGTGTGATGTAGATCTCCAAATAAATTAATTCCCTTCAAAAGCAAAGTGTTTATCTCCTGTTGCATTGATAGTTTCTGTAATTAAACTTCCAGCACAGCACATAACTATGATAATAAGAAAGCATGGATGGTTAGAGCTCTTTCCAGTGACCGTTTCGGAGCATGTCAAAAAACATATGCCTTGTAGGTGGTTTCTCCATTAAAAGCAGCACCAAGCTCTTTGATTCCATTGTGAATCCTTCCGAGATCTCAAGACAACGTCGTTTTTTCCTGTAAATCTCCACATTTGGTAAAAATAGCGACACAGGCTTTCAACTTGCCCTAGGATGAGCGCTTTGAAAAATGGAAGGTGCTGGTGCTTGGGTGTTTTGTAACAAAACAGGTGCTGCTGCCCATTCCTCGTTGCTTCCATGGATATGGAATCATGCTGTGTTAGAGGTGGAGAGTGTCTCAGCCAGGGATAGGGGTGCTCGAGCAGAACCCACATGTCCTAGTGATCATTTCTAAGAGGTCTTCACCCCACTTCCTCCCTCCAGAGTGAGCTGGGAGTGTGGCCGTGCACCAACAGCAGTGGAAGTCATTCAGGAATTGGGATTGCTTTTCTTTTTCCCCCCAAATGTATTGCTGTTTATGTTTCCCAGACCAAATTGCCTGTCTGCTTTCAAGCCTGCCTGCCAGGCAGTCAAATCATCTGTGCTTTCACAGGGTGCCCTTGCTTGTACCCAGTTACAGCCACTGGGCTTTTTGTGTCCTTTTCCTCGGAGCTGGAACGCCTTTGTGCTCTCTGAAAGCCGCCTTCCAAATGGTTCCCTTGGGGAGCAGAGCACCAGCACACACTCACAGGGAGGTGCTGAGAGCACTTAACACCGGTTGCTGTCATCTTTCCGCCAGCCTGAAGAGGTACTTGGCAAATCTCTTCGGAACAGACCCGGGAGCTGCTCACGCAGCCACCAGGAAAGGGGAGATGCACCTTGGGAAGCTTCTGCCTCATGAGTTTTTAACGACTCTCACCAAGAAGTTGAGGCAAACACGGATATTTGACAATTGGAGCATACTCCTCCTCTTCCTACTTGTGTAAACATGTTTTAGTGACAATTCTTTTGGAAGTTGGTTGAATTTCGCTGGTAAGCAGCTTATCCCACTGCTCTAGCCTGGCACAGCAAAATTCATTTCACACCTCCTTCCCCAGGCAGAATTAAGGATTCTGATCTTTTCCCTGTCATCAGTGGGGCTTGCTGGCAGTTCTCCTTCCCATCCTGAGGGTCCTGCCAGGGAGAAGAGAATCTGGATGTGTGCTGTGGCTTCCCCGGCTGAAGCTGTGAAGGAGCTGCAGCTGGGATGAGTTGTCACTTGTTGCCTATCCTGATTTCCCGCCCCGCTGAGTAGAGGGAAAAATCCAAAAGCAAAACCTTGGGATAGGGGTGGGAGTCTTCCCTGGAGCCCTAACATGCTGTGCTGGGATGGCCAAGGAATGGGGACCGCAGTGTGGGCATCACAGGGAGAGGGGTTGGAGGATGGTAATTGCAGGGTGGGGATATGGCAGGGACAAGGGGCTGTAGGATAGGGGTGCAGTAGGGACTGGGAATGCAGGATGGGGGATACAGGCTGGAGATGTGGAAGGAATGGGGGATGCAGGGTGGATACATGGTACGAATGAGGGATGTGGGATGACTGGTGCTGGATGAGGACGTGGCAGGGGATACAGGATGGGGGATGTCAGATGGGGACCTAGCAGGGACCAGGGATGCTGGATGAAGGATGTAGGATGGGGGATGCAGGACAGAGATGTGGCAGGGATGCAGGATGAGAAGGTGGCAGGGACCAAGGGACGCAGGACATTGGATGTGGGATGGAGACTGGGTAGGGACCAAGGATGCGGGAAAGGGG
>NW_024580661.1:2798648-2809528 GCF_017639235.1 Corvus kubaryi | reverse complement strand
CGTCCGCGGCCGCCGCCAGCGCCCCGCCGGAAACGCGTCAGCGCGCGCCCCGCCCGCTTCCGGCCCCGCTGGCTCCGCGCGCCGGGGGCTGCGGCGGGCGGCACCGGGAGGCCGCGGGTTCGAGACCCGCCCGGCCTCCGAGGGGACCCGGGTTCGAGACCGCCCCTTCCTGCGAGGGACGCGAGCCTGCGTTTCGCCGTAAATCCCCCCGGGTCACAAAGCCCAGCGCTGACGCCGAGGTCAGGGGGAGAGAACACGGTCTCAAGCTGCTCCAGGGGAGGTTCAGGTTGGACATTAGGAGGAATTTCCTCCCAGGAAGGGTGATCAGACAGTGAGGCGGTGGAGTCACCATCCCTGGAGGTGTTCAAGGAAAGACTGGACGTGGCACTCAGTGCCAAGGTGGGGATCAGCCACAGGCTGGACTCGATGATCTATGAGGTCTTTTCCAACCTCAATGATTCCGGGATTCTGTGACCCCTCAGCTCCAGGGAGGGAAAGGAGAGGGAGCCCCACAGCACTGGATTTCAGTAGTTTTTATTTCTAGCATCCATACACATCCCAGGTGAATGATCTCCTGTCATGACTTAGAGCGCACCACATGACCATGCACAAGCAGGGTGTTTGTATATTATAAATTATTTCTTCCAGCCTCCACCAGGCCTCAGCAGACACGCCACTGCTAGGTATGGAATTCTAATCAGCAAAGTTACAGGCAAGGTCTTCTTGTTGACACTGAAGCTATTTCTCTGGTCTATTCCTGCGTGTGGCAGCTCCTCGGTGGGAAGGACACAGCTGTCTCACCACCATCCTCAGGACTTAGTTTTTCTGGTAGTAGAACCATTTGTCAACTGTGTGGGGCAGAAAAAAGGAGGGGGTTAGTCCCCTGTGAGCCACCCAGTTATTAGGTAGTCACGTGGCAGCGTGTATGTGTCACCTCCAGCTCAGGGGCTTCCTCGTGCCTGGCACCAGCTCCACAGCACAGCAAACGGGTTCTGGCACACACCTGTTCATGTGGATCTGTTTTCCCAAAGAAGTCACCCTTCTTGCTGGGGCTGCCATTAAGAGCATCCACGACTTGGTGCAGGCAAGGACAGCAAGCCAGGCCTCCTTCTGCCTTAGCTGGCTCAGGAGGCAAAGCCATTTGACCTCCAGCTCCCATGCCCACGTGGAAGACATGGATTTCTCCACAGGTTTATTCCCCATGAAGGGATTGGAAGTGGCAGCCTAGCTCCTCTTTCTGCTCCCAGCACCACCCTCAGCTTGCCCTTGGGCCTGGCTACAGCAACATCCAGGTTTAGTTCAGACCCTCATTTTCCTATGGACAGCTCCTCTGAGGAAGCCCCTGCTCTGTACTGGGATGTCAGGGTGGGTTTTGAGACTCACCTTCAGGCGGGATGGGGTTGGCAGCTTTACACGGCGGCGCCTGAAACAAGGAGGGCATTATCAGAGACTAGAGGTGTCTTTACACTCTCCACACAACATTTAGGGCTGCCCAAGCCTTTCCTGAGCACCATCTAAGATCCTGTGGCAGCTGGTCAGCTGTGGGGAAACAACTGAGCTCACGTGCAGCGTCCTGTCGCTCCCGGAGCCTCCTCACTCTGGAGATGGCCCAGGTGCCCGAGGTGCTCTGCTTCAAGTGCAGGCTCCAGGGCCATCTGCTTCCCAGCACAAGCAGCTCCCACTCCAGAGTCTACACAGGTGCAGGCAGCTGCTTTTTTTTTTTTTTAACCTACAGTGCTGCTTTAAAAAAATATGGGGGAATAGAGGCACAAAGGACTCTCTGAGAACTCCTCTGAAGAGCTTGTATTTAACAACCAAAGGCAGACAAAATCCTTGTCTGGGGACACATCCTCCACAAGAGCTTTTGAAAACCAAATTGAGATCCCTAATTGGGATACCAACACTTTAGAAAACAAGACAATGGTTTTAAAGGTCTCTCCAAGGCTACAGAGAGACTCAGGTTTTCAGTGATGGAAGAGAGGCAAGATTTGCATTTTGATTTTCCTGTCCCCTCCCTCTAAGCCCTTTCAGGTTGCTAACAGCAGTACTTTTCAAGTCTAGGGAGAGACAATTTATTCCTGAGGCTGGACAGGAGAACTACACCAGGAATGTCAAGCTCTTCATTCTGAAGTATACAAAACCCCTGGAGGATCAGACTCTCTTTTCTCAGAGACAGACCTGTACTGTGAAGCTCTTGGAAGGCCAAATATTTTAAACCCTCTCAGAACAGCTGACAACCAAGCTATGGCTCAGAAGTTTAGCCCTCCATGCAAACTCTGTTTGGGATTCCATCTCCCAGATGACTAAGGGCAGGGAGAAGCCTCTGGAGGAAGTTTGCTCCCCATCCATCCTGTTTAACCAGAAGCAGGTGTTCAGTCACCCAAAACACTCTGAGCATGCCATGTGCCATTCACACAGAGAGGACAGTTCCCCACACAAATTGCACCGTTTTTCCCGACAATAACACTGGGATTTGGCCACTCAAACTGGTACTTACTGCATCCACAGTAGCTTTTGCACAGTCTTGACTACAGCAGAAAGGGCTGCCAGACACCGTCAGGTTGGTGCTGAAAGAGATGAGGCACCTATGAGAACCTGCAAGCCCAGCCTCCCCCCCAGGAGCATTAAATAATGGAATATTTAGGATCGCAGTTACAGCTGCTGGGTGGAGGGGGAAGGCCTGGGGAGACAGCCAGCAGCTAACAGAAAGCATGGCACCACTCAGGAAGGGAAGGTCCAGGGCTTTTTGTTTAGGGAAGAGGAAGGTGCACATTACCAGAAGCATTAACCCACCAGTTGATCTCCCCTCCGTCAGTTTTCTTTGTTATTAAAGCTTTCCAGTGCTCGTGGGTGCCTTTGATGACGTCCAGGGCAAAATCCTAGAGTTGGAGGCGAGAACAAACATCACGTTATGTGGAAGCACCAGACCACCTTCCCCAGACTATCAGTTACAAGGAGCTGATTTTAGACAGCTCTGGAAGGGGCTGGAAGAAACCTCTTCTGCTCCGGTGCCGTTCAGGAAGAGCAGAAACTCCCAGCGCGCAACAGCCAAAACAGCCAGGATCGTACCGGGGAATTGTTTTGCTTTCAAGATGGGAGGATCTGCCAAGGTCACTGAGCGAGCTTGAGGCCAAAAGAAACTGAACACAGTCCTGGGCCAGTGCTCCATTATGGAAGCACCTCCACCCTGCTGCTCCTCCCACTCAGTGTGTCTCCAGCAGCTTGCTGATCCAGGCCTATCCAGGAGCTCTCCTCCACTCCAGGCAAATGATTCAGACCAGCAGGAAGAGACACGCAGCTAATCAGTCTTTGCAACTACTTTAGAATGAATTGGTTTCCAGGCATATTAACCTATTTCCTTAAAAATGAGCAGTATATGCTCAAGCATTAACCTGTCAGCCGGAGAAGGAAGCACTCACAGTTCTTTGTTGGTGCGAACACCGGCACTAAATGTCCCGGTTTGATACCAAACCAAGCCAAATAAAACACTGTAGTGCATGTGTGAGGTTCTTTATCCTGATTTTCCAGTTTCCTTGACGGGTTTCACCCATCCTGAAGGGCAGCAAGGTGCTCCAGCCCAACCACCCTAGTGCTGTGCTACGGCCAAACGGGACAAGTCCTTTGTGACTTCCATGTTCTTTCCCAGACAGGGCTTTTGGGAGAACTCCCCTCCTCTGCACCACCTCTGAAGCTCTGGAAGTTGAGTGACCTCACTAAACCCCTCATGGCACTCCAGGAAGGGCAGGAGGGAATCCATGGAAGCAGGATTTCACCTGCTCAGGAGCAGTAACTTATCTGATCCAACCTGGAGAAGAGGCAGAGCAGTAGTGCTGCCAAGGCAGAGCCTCACTCACAGGGCGTGAGGGAACACTTCGTGCCTGAAGGAAGAAGTGTTTTAACTCCTGAGTTAGCTTTAACTTGCACCAGGTTGCAGTGGAACAAAGCCAATGGGTAAGGGAGGCAAAGGGTGATGTCAAGCTGCCCTTGCTCCAGAGCTGAAGCAAATAAACCCGGTGTTTCCCACCTGGTTCTGACACGGAGGTTCCCAGCCCTGCAGTGATCCCACACAAAGAAAATAATCAACAGCACCAGGGTGATAACCCCAGGCATTTTTCCCTGGTATCCCTGCACTCACTAGGCTGGAAAAACAGCAGGATGACTGACAATAACTATCAGCAGCCCCATACAAATCCATTTCTCTCAGCGACTCACTCATGTCCCCACACACACCCTGAGCTCAGTTTCTGGAACACGTGCCTCACCACAAAGCAAAGTGATCCTACCTTGCCTTTAAATTCCCCATTAAAAGCAAACTGGTTTTCTGGCTTTCCATCAGGTACTTTGTATCTTCTGAACCAGTCCACCGTAGCTTCTAAGTATCCAGGCTTCATCCTTCTGACATCCTCGATGTCTGGCGGGGGACACGGAGTTTGTCAGCCAGAAACAGTAACAGAATTTACTGAACTCTATAGAATTTATGTGGCTCGGCTGAGTTGCTCCGAGCTGTGCCTCTTCCAGCCCCTTCCCAAGCAGCCTTAGCAACACTTCAGACAGGTTCCCTGAAGACACAGTGAGTATCTCCTCAGGGAAGTTAGTGTTTCATGCTCACGGTGTATCCTGAGTGTCCCCAGGAGCACGGACACATTTAAACAGCTTTGATTAGAGCCTTGGGGGACGATCCCTTTCCTTCCACTGTACAGCCACCCTCTGCTTGGAATGCCAGGCTGTGCAGAGCACTGGCCACATGTGACAAACAGCAGTGAAATGTTTTGCTCTGGGATTGTCGTTCCAGCATCACATCTCATAAATACCACTGCACAGAAGGAGCAAGCCCTGTCCCCATCTCCTGCAGGCTCTCATGGGAGAAAGGGAAGCACGGATCCTGCTCCTCCCTCCTGTAACTCACCATTATAGCTGTCTGCTTCCGGGTCTTCAACGTTGATAGCAATTACCTTCCAGTCTGTCTCTCCCTCATCAATCAGAGCCAGCGTGCCCAGCACCTTCACTTTGATGACTTCTCCCCGAGAGCAGACCTGCAAGGACAAAGATCTTGTTGTCCATACTGATGCATCCAAGGAATGCACAACAGGAGGCTGTGCAGGAGCTCAGCAAGCAGCCAGGCACCACGAAATTAGCTCTTGCTGTCAGCAGCTCATCAGCCCTAGCTCATCTCAGCAACAATCTCCAGAAGCAGCAGAGGGAAACATCCCATTGTTAAGGGAGAGGAGGTAGGAAATGAATAATGTCCCTGGATAATTGACTTTGGAGACATTAATTACACGTTTCAGGAGACATTTAGGATGCGTTACCTTGCTTCCAATTTCGCACACATCAATCGGATCGTTATCTCCACAGCAACCAGTATTTTCATCCTTGTGACCTGGGTCTTCCCAAGTCTGGAAAAAAACCCCAAACCAACATCAAAATCAACCATACATAAGCACGTTCAGGTCTAAAGAGGCAGTAAAAAGCAGGTTTATTTGGGGCATGCAGTTGCCTGCAATATACAGAGGAAGGCCCACTCCACACCTGCTTCCAGGTCTGGTGGTTGGGCTCCTGTTTCCCTTGTGCCTGGGAATTTTGAACCCAAGTTAAAAGGTCTCATCTTCCAAAAGGCAAGCAGCTCCTCCTACCCACAAACCCCCCTTCAACAACTTTCCAGACTTCCTCCTCTGTCCCACAGCTGCGTAAAGGTGAAGTTCACATCTATAAAGGGCACTTGATTTGGCTGCCTGCCTGTTCCTCTCCCTATTCATTCCTTAGCAGAAGTTTCCTGAGCTCCAGATAGCAGTCCAGCAGAGATGGCAGACAGACAGGGTGTATTGTTTCCTTTTAATTAAACAATTAAAGACACTGTTAACCCTAGAGAAGTGATAAGAATGCAGAGTCCCACTGTGCTCCCCAGTGCATCTCACCTGCTGCGGTGAATGCAAATTGAAGGACACGACTCCAGAAGCCAACTGACTCCAAAAACAAGAGCTGTTTAAAACACACTCCTGATCAGGAGTGAAAAGAACTCCATGACCACTTGCATCATAAGGAACATGTACTCCTAAGGTGGCTGAGACATAAAAAAGAAGGAATGTTCTTCCCAAACCTCTGCATGCCAGGACAAGACCAGTACAGCCAAGACCTTGTGATAGATCCAGAGTGTTCAGGAAGATGTTTTGACACCTGGGTGGTGCTGTAGGGCCGTTCACAAACACTATCACATTCCTCCACCAGGAAGTGTTAAGCTCTTGATGCATAAACACCTTTGATCCACGAACACATGACAGAGCAAAGGCTTCAAAAGACACAATTCTGCACAAAGAAACAGGCTCCAGAATCCATTCAAGCAGGAAACAACTCAGCTTTGAGGCCCTGTGTTAAGCCATGTGGGGAAAACACTCGACATGTGCTACTATCAAGAGTAGAAATACCAAATTCAGTGTGTTTGCCTGTGATCTGTCACTGACAGCTTATTTCTCTGAAGGAAACTCCAGCCTTAGAGAACATCAGAGGTGAACAGCCTTGTTTGAAGTCCCTCTATCTAGCAGTCCCCAGCCATTTAAGAGCATGTGTCCAGATGTCACTATCAGGGTCCCACCTTGCCAGCTGTTTCTGGGAAAGCACATCTGTGCAGTGGTGGGCGTTGGCAAGAAGAGTCTCCCATGAAGATTCAGCCTAAATCCTGCACCATTAGGATAAAACTTTGTGCTTTGCCAGGCAGGAACTGAGGGCGCTGCACTGCCACATGCACGATGACAGCTCCCTCCAGCCACACAGAAGGACCTGCCAGCTCCTGCCCAACCAACCTCCGAGCACCTGAGGGTGAGCAGCAGCTGCTCATCCTCAGGGAGTTTGTCTATGACATGAGATAGAAGTCTAAACCTTGGGATTTCTGCTTTAAAATATCCCTGTTTTCCTGACAGGTTGTCTCCCTCAGCAGGATAATATATCCAGCTGCAAACACCGTGCTCCAGATCAGACTCTCTGCTGACCTTTTTGCTCATTAATACAGTGGCAATCACAGGCACCTTCCCCACCAGGATGGATGAGCAACTGGGACAAAACACAGTACCTGTGGGATAGCACCATAATTCCAGATGTAGCCCTTGTGGGGAAACACGTTCGCTACAAAGCGCAGTTTCCCTTTCTTCACATCTTGCTTAATTGGGTTCAAGGGTTCCTTTGTTGAAATCTGAAAGAAAAGTTATATAAATCTCTCTGCTTTACCCTCTATGAAAAAAAAAAGTGATTTTTTAAAATGGAACCGAGAAGCCAAGAGACCAGGAGATGATGCTGATGCCAGCGGCAGATACCGGACAACTCCTGTTGCACTACCATCCCTTGGGATATGGTTTCCAGCAGACTTACAAGCCTTGGAATCACATGGGGTTAAGAGCCGTAAAATATTGCTTTAATCATGGGAGAACACCAAGGCATTCCAACTCCTGCAATCTCAGCCTCCACACCAGACCTCCAGCATTAAGCAAGTACTGACGGGAGAGGTTAGAAACCACTCTGATTCCAGAGGCGGAACTGAGGAGGAATCAGCAGAGCCAAGGATTAAGACAGGAACTGTAACGTAATTACCTCCATTTTAGCGTTTGTCCATCGAGGTACCTCCACAACCATGTTGAACACATTCTGAAGAAAGCAAAAGAGCAGTGAGTGGGAAGGAACTGCTTTAAACCAGGAACACAAACAAGTGAGCACAAAACCCAGCCAGTTCACCTGAAATACTAACTTTTTTCTGGTTTTTTTTTTTTTTTCCAGTGCTAATTTTGATACGGCTGATAAAAGTCCTGTAGCCCAGTCAGTCACATGTCATCATTCCAAGCTGAACCTCACGAAAGACCCCAAAGGCCAGAGGTTCCCACACGCTCTCCATCAGTTGCCACCTACAAACATCCCCATCACATTCCCAGGCTACAGGAACAGGTTAAATCAACGGCAAACAGCTGCTTACAAACTACCCTGGAGAGAACAAAATGGGGTTTGGGCCATATTTATTAAATACAATGTGTTTAATGCTCCAGGAAGAGCCACTCTGGCCATTCAGAAAAGACAAGACCAACAGGACAAGCCGTTTATTTAATAATGTGGGTATCTGTGTACTGGCCTGAACGAGTGAGAACATCACTCCCAAATATTCTAGCCATGATGTAGGGAAGGATGCCCTTTCTGCAGGCTGACACTCCTGTAAAAGCAGACCTTGCTAGCGGCATGGTGTGAGGATAAAAGTGTGGGGGAGAAAGGCAGAACCACATCTCACAGTATCTTGTTTACAGGTGACACTTGAAAACATCTCCTGTTGATCCAGCTGGGCTGAGAGTTCAATGTCAGCCTCCTCTCCAAGAAAACAAGCTTTTCCACACTTGAACCTTAACATCTGCTGTTTGAAGAGATGATGGCTTTTTAACAAAAAGCCAAACCTTGCCCCCTGGCCTGGGCAAGGTTTCTAATCCCCACCTTAAGCAGTATTAGCATGGCAAAGTCCCTCGAACCTGTATTGCACCATAATTGGATTGGTATTGTGCAACAAGTGCTGTTACATCACTGACTGCCCACACCCTTCCCTAGCAGAGCTTTATTACACCCCCCTAATTGCAGGGGGTCACTGCTCATCTGCATTTTATATGTAGAAAGGCAGATAACTATTTTTATTCCTAACTCGAGGGAAGGAATGAGGCAACAGGAACAGGCTGGGCCGAGTGCTTAGGTCTCTACAGGCACAGAAAGATGACCTGGGGCTGCATCTTTGTAAGGACTGAAGCTTCCCCATGGTCCAACCTGGCCTAAGGCACACAGAGAAAGCCCAGGGTCACCCCTTTGCAACGACACAGGTCCAGGTAAGGTCAATACACCCCAGCCCAAGACTGAAAAAACCACGCTGCAATCCTCTCAGTGTCTTAGGAGTCTGAGGATAAAGATCAAGGAGCTCAGACAGAGTGAGACAACCTTTTGCTCCAAGCTGGGCTCCGTAACGTCGCTGGCAGCCCACCTGCTAAGTGATGAGTAGAACCTCAGTGCTGAGGGCACTCCAGCCACACAGAGAGCCCCATGGGACCAGCACTGTTGGGTAACTTTGGGGACTTCGACCTTCAGCTACTGTGACTTTTTTCTCTGAGTGACTTGGCACAGACGTGCTGGCAGCAGCCTGAGGGCACACCAGTAGCCCAGTTTCCCCTGTTATTACCAGTTCAAGGAAATCCTCCTCACCTCTGTACTCACTCCCCTGCTCCTTCCTCCCCTGATCTGCAGGCATCTGCAAAGCGTGGCATTTTCTGGATTTTCCTTGTCTGGGTTACCTGCCAGGCACCTGCACTGGGAACTGCTTCACCACTGTCCTTGATGACTACAATCCATCTTTTCCCTTCTGAGAAGGCAAAAGCCACTTCAGACTTCCCAGAGCACCTCAGGTAGCCCCATCACCTTCACCTCAGTAGCTCAATCAGCTGCTTTTTAAAGGTTCATCTCTCTGCATATTCTTTTCCTTTCCCAGAACCACTCCCCACCTCTGAATTTCAGCTCTTTCTAACAAGTATTACTTGGTCCACTACATTTCTCGAGCTGCACAGCTTTTTAGCACGTGTCAGAGGAAGAAACAAGCTACAACAGTGAAGGACACAGTCAGAGAGCCTGAGGTACCACTGAAAAAACGTTAAATGAAAACTGAAACACAACCATTTTGATTTCCTGAAGCTGGGACATTTTTTACTCAGAACAGCCTAATTTGACTAAGCACTGGCTGCTAGAAGGATGTGAAAGCCCTGCAGCACTGCAAGGGGCAGGTTTGGCCAGGCAAGAGGTCCCAGGAGATGCTACAGCAGGAATTTAACATCCTCACCCTCTGATCGGTGTTGGATTATACTGCAGGCGTGAAGTGGCCGTACTGCAGTCAAAACCCAAGCCTGAGCTATTATGCAGCACCCATAGGAATGGATGTAGATGTTACCAAAAAAAGCAGTTTCCTGCTTAGCTAACCCAAAACGCCTGCATGGGTGAGCTCAAGCCAACCACTCGCATCTCTGACGCAAAAAATGAGAATGAGATCATCCACTCTCTTCTCCCGGATCGCTTCGCCCGAGGCCAGGACGGCAAGAAACCCATTCCCTGCAGGGTTAGACAATGGCTCCATAAGGTGCTCCTGCAGTGTGGGGAACTGGGAGCCTCCCACGGGTGTTTCAGGACCCTCTGAACCCCTGGATGTTTCAGGACCCCCCGGCGCCGTGGATGTTTCAGGGCTCCCTGATCTCCTGGATGTTTCAGGACCCCCTGTTCCCCTGTGTGCTTCCAGATCCCCCGGTCCCTTGGATGTTCCAGGACCCGCCGGTCCCTTGGATGTTCCAGAACCCCGGATCTCCCGAATGTTTCAGGACTCGCTGATCCCCTGGGTGTTTCAGGACCTTCTCTTACCTTCCCGGCGTCCGCGTAGATGGGGATATCGTGGAACGGGGAGATGTAGCGCCCGGCGGCATCCTCTGCAAGGCAAAGGGAGGGGGCCGAGGGTGAGATGCTGAGGGGACCCGCCGACAGGTCCCACCTGAGCGGACCCAGGCGAGCGACGGCGGGGTGAGGAGGGGAAGAAGGGGGCGCGGGGTGTCCCGCGGCGGCTGCCGGAGCGGGGCAGGGCGGCACTCACTGAAGAAGAGCCGGTACTCGGGGCTGTGGGGCCCGGCGCGCTCCTCCACGCCGTACCCCGACATCGCTGCGCGCACGCGCCCGCCGCCGCCGCCGGGGGACACTGCGCAGGCGCCGCGCGCGCGCCCGGCCCGCCCCGCGCCACGCGGCCGGGAATGGTCCTGCCCGGCTTGGAATGGTTCTGCCCGGCTGGGAATGGTTATTCCCGGCTGGGAATGGTCCTGCCCGGCTTGGAATGGTCCTGCCCGGCT
>NW_024580661.1:2746146-2798638 GCF_017639235.1 Corvus kubaryi | reverse complement strand
CCCGGCTGGGAATGGTCCTGCCCGGCTTGGAATGGTCCTGCCCGGCTTGGAATGGTTCTGCCCGGCTTGGAATGGTTCTGCCCGGCCAGGAATGGTTCTGCCGGGCTTGGAATGGTTCTTCCCGGCTGGGAAGGGTTCTTCCTGGCTAGGAATGCTTATTCCCGGCGTGTAATGGTCCTGCTCGCCATGGCTGCAACAGCATGGGCTGGCATGGACCGGCACAGTGTGGTCCTAGCCCAGCATAGTTCAGCATGGCCACGATAGCAAGGGGTGGCATGGTCTGGCATGGCATGATGCTGCTTGGCATGGCCACAGAAGGGTGGGCTGGCATTGTCTGGCATGGCGTGATTCCGCACAGCATAGGTGTAACAGCATGGGGTGGCATGGTGCGGCTGGGTCCTGCCCAGCATGGCCACTGCAGTGTGGGGTGGCTTGGTCCTGCCCAGCATGGCCACTGCAGTATGGTGGGATGTGGTCCAGAATGGCTGCAATGTCCTGCATGGCATGGTTTGATCCAGCAGGAGCACAATAACGTGGTATGGGATGCCTTGGTACAACATGCCCGCAGCGTCGCCCATCCATGGAATGGCCATGGAATGGTCCGTTCCCCGTGGCCATGATAGCATGGGGTAGCATGCTCCAGCACAGTATGGCTTGGTCCTGCCTGGCATGGCCATGGCAGCATGGTTTGGCATGGTCCGGCATGGCATGGCTTGGTGCAGCACAGCATGGTGCTGCATGCCTCTCCGTGGCATGGCCAAGCACGGCACAGGATGGCCCCTTCTCCCTCCCTTCTCCTGGATCCCTGCATTCCCTGGCCCCATGCCTGGACTGGGACTGGGTAAAGGGAATTCTGGCAGGGCCCAGGCTCGGCTGGGGGCCCTCTGGAGGGTGCCATGGGGGAAGTGGAGGAGCCAAGCCAGGGACAAGGCATCAGTAGGACACACCTTTATTTCCATGTCTCTTGGCCATAACACGGCAAATCCCCACTGCCCGCCCCGCAAGCCCTTGGTCCAGAGTGGTTTGGTGGCTGCGACTCCTCAGCCGTCCCACGCAGGGACACCAGTGCGGCGCGGGGCCAGCGGCCCTGACTCGGACACGGCTGGCGAGTCGCTGGTTCGTGCCTGGGTGAAGACGCGGTTGCGGGTGCTGAAGAGGGTCCCACAGCCGTGGCTCCGGGGGGCGTAGGGCCTGCGGTGGCAGTGGAGTGAGCAGAGGGGGGCCCTGAAGACCTCCTGGAAGCCCCGCCGGAAGTTCTCGTTGAAGTAGCCGTAGATGATGGGGTTGGCACTGCTGTTGAAGAAGGCCAGCCAGTGGGCGAAGGGGTAGATGTAGATGGCGAGCAGGCGGAGCTGGCCCTCGCTCAGCTGCCCGTAGTCCGTCAGCAGCATCAGCGTCCAGAGGGGCAGCCAGGAGATGGTGAAGAAGAGGGCAACGATGATGAGCATGTTGATGACCTTGGCCTTCCTCCGGGAGATCCTTCTCCCCTCCGGCTCCTCTCCGCCGTGGGCAGGCGCCACCGACTTGAAGAGCTTGAAGGCGATGCGGGCATACATGATGACGATGAGGGCGAGGGGAGCCACGTAGATGTGGGAGAAGAGGACAGTGGTGTAGATCCTCCTCATCCCTGTCTCGGGCCAGGCCTCCCAACAGGAGTAGAGAGGGTAGGAGTTGTTGTAGGTGTCCACCATGAAGTGGTGCTCCTCCCTGGTGACCGTCAGGGTGATGGCAGCGGGGCACATGATGAGCAGGGCCAGCACCCAGATAATGGTGATGGTCAGCAGGGCTTTCCTCGGCGTCAGCTTCTGCTGGAAGGGGTGGACGATGCAGCGAAACCTGTGGGAGGACAGATGGTGGTGGCTTTGGGCACCTGGTGGGACATCCCTGGGGGAGGAGGGTAGCCAGGACCTGGGGGTGGGAATGGAGGGTGAGGTGGGTTGCTCTTTACACGTGGCTTTTGGTGGCAGAGATAGGTTGGGGTGTCTCCAGCTTTGGTGTTTTCAGCCCCGTGTGGGGAAGGACACCTTGCTGGAATGCTCCATGGACAGCTCTGTGGTCCTCCCGGAGAGCTGTGACAGGCTCCTGACACTCCCAGGAGCTTTCCCACAATGGAGACCACACAGGACACCTGGACCTGCTGGAGGTGGCTTGGTCCCCATGTCCCCACATTCCCATGCCAACGTACCTCTCCACAGCGATGGCCACCAGCGTGAAAACGGAGGCGGAGACAGACATGCCCTGCACCAGGCCGCTCATTTTGCACATGGTGTTGTCAAAGGGCCAACCTGTGAGGGGACACCGCGGAGGCTGTAGGTGCCTCTGGCTCACCCAGCCACTTACAGATGTCCCCATCCGCTGTGTTGTTGCTGGGGGATGCTAAATCCTGCCCTAACAGAGGGCTTGTATGGAGATCGCCTTTAGCAGCACGGATCATTGGAGAAGAACCCCAAAACTGGGCTGCACATTACACTTATAAACTCAAGGAACATGGTGGCTGTCATTTTTCCTACCACCTTTGGGATCCTCAGTCAGGACTTTCATCTTGTTCCTTGACCCCAATACCAAGGCAATAAATAAATCACACCCCATAATCAATAAAGACAAACCCTGCCCTATGGCCTGGCTGCTGCTGCAGCTGAACCCACCCAGCTCCCTTATCTTTGGAAAGGTCAAAAGGCAGAGCTGAGCCAGCACGGGAGAAGGTGGATGCAGGAAGAATAGGAGTTCTTTTCAGTGTTGCTTGGTGAAGAATGGCTGAACTTCAAATACGCAAATGCAGCATTAGGGTCAAACTTATTTTGCCACAAATGGCCAAAACCTCAAAAAACCAAAAGAGGATGTTTCCCACTTGTGTAGAGGACACTTTCTCTCCATTCCTCGTGTCTCGCCCCTTCCTCTGTCCTGCTCACCTGTGATGAGGTTGTCCACCAGGGTGGTGGGCATGCAGAAGATGCCCACCAGCAGGTCACTGATGGCCAGATTGAAGAGGAACATGTTGGTGACTGTGCGCATCTGGCGGTTCTTCACCACAACGAAGCACACCAGGACATTGCCGATCACGCACATGAGGAAGATGAAGGTGTAGGCCAGGATGAACATGAAGGCCACGGGGGAGGAATGCTGGTAGTACGCCAGGAAGGTGTAGTTCTCCCTCAGGAGGTGGCTGGTGCTGGAGTTGAGCCACCAGGTGCCATTGGAAGGGCCTGGGGAAGGGAAGGCAGGAAAATGAAGCCAGGAGAGAATAAAGCAATTATTGCCTCCATTTCTTAATGCCTCCAGAGGTGGGTTTTCGTGTTTATTCCAGAGCCCAGGCTGGCTGGGACATGTCCTGCTGGACTCATCGCAGTGCCCCAGCAAGTTTCCTCCTCCTTGGGTTACACAGCTCAAGGATCTGCAGCACCTCGGCTGAATTATTATTTTACATCATTATTATTTGATACCATTATTATTTGTATCATTCTTTTGATGAGGAATTAGAGCAACCCAGAAGACACCCTGATCTCATGGGCCTTTTTTAGGGATGGTGCAAGGAAGACAAATCCACACCCCGACACTCCACTGCTCCGGCCTTATGGGAGCTGTATCCGTGTGGTCCCAGTCACGGCTGGCCTGGGAGCATCCCTGCCCCCGGGTTCTCCTTGTGCTTCCAAGGTTTACAGTTCAATATTCAGCAAGATCTTATTCTCCCTGGCGAAGCTGCAATAACCAAGGGAAAGGGGCTGGGGCAGAGGACACCCTCCCCTCCCCTCCCGTCTGAAGCGATAATTATAATTCTGATCATTATCTGGGAGCTTCTGGTGGAGGCGCGGGGCTGGCATTTTGTCACTACAGGTTTAACGGGGAGCCGCTCTCTGCAGCTCCCACCCTCGGGCTTCCCCAGCCTTGCGCAGGCAGGGATGCGGGAGGATGCCGGGCGTGGGCAGGAGCTGCCTGCAGCGGTGACGGGACTGGCTCCGGGAGAATCCAGGCTGCAGTGTTGAGGCAAGGAAAGGCACATTTTGGCTTTAAGGCTCAGCCCAAGAGCCTGCAGGCCAGCTCTACGCTGAGACAGCCCTTCCACGGCGCGGTGTGATGGGCAGCTGGAGCATCCCCCTATCCCTGTGCCGATGCCCGTGCTCAGCTTGCCAGCCAAGACGCTTTTCCCAGCCACTGGGACCACCGGCTTCCTCAGGGTTCCAGCAGGCAGGAGGGCCCTATCCAACCCCTAATACCCCAGTCCTGGGTGCAGGATTTGGGCAACACATTTCCAGTGGGGCTTCAGAAAGGCGCTGGGGGGGGGGTTGCAGCTGACACAGGAGAAGGAGCTTCTTGGAGAGTCAAGGGAGTAGCAGGATCGAGGGGGCAAGAGTCTCCAGATAGTCGGTATCAAATGCATGAACCAGCTTTGTAAGCAGGAGCAATAACAAAGACTGCAATGAGATTGCCCGAAACCTGTGATATTAAGCCTAAAACTTTGCTGGACTTTACCTTTTGGGGCTGCAGTGCAGCATGAGCAGGAGGTGGGCATCCTATGGAATTGGAGGTGGTTTTAAAAGCAAGCTGGAAGATGGGGAAAGGAACATAAGGGGCTGCTGAGCACCCGGGTTGGTGCTGGATGGATGAATGAGTGGATAGATGGATGAATGGGTGGAGGAACGGATGGATCGATGCAGGCGTCCTCAGCTCAGCACTGACATCTCGGACGTGGCGACAAGGGGATGGGGGGACCGGACGGGGGGCGATGGATCACCTGCCTCCCTGCCTGGCTGTGGGAAGCCACCGCAGGGAGAGGCTGGTCTGATGGAATAGGGGGCTGGGATGAGGGGCGCATAGCTTTTTTGGGGGATAAAATAGATCAGGTCTTGGCACTCACCTCCGCCGGCCCGACCCGGCTCTAGGGGCTGCATCGCTGCATGCGGGGGCTACCGCCGGAGGCGATCTGCTGCCCGGGGAGGGGGCGCAGTTCGCCCCCGTCCCTCCCTCCGTCCCTCCCGCCCGGTCCGGAGCCCGGTGCCGCCGCCGCGGTGCCGCCGCGCCGGTTGCGGCTGCTCGCCGGCTGCAGCGGAGAAGGGGAGGGGGCGCGGGGGGGAACAGCCTCCTATCGCCATGGCTACTGGGGGACCCGCACGCAGCCCCCCGCGGCTGAGGCAGCGCGGGGGCGGGCAGCCAAGGAGGGCAAGGAGAGGGAGGGAGCCGGTTCTCTCCCTGGGGGGGTCGCGGTCTGTGTCCCCTCGCTGCCGCCGAGGTCCCCACACTGATGCTGGCAGCTGATGGCCGGTGTCCCCAGCAGCGCCCCTGTCCATCCCGGGGGGGAAAATACGCCAGAAGCCTCAAGACAATTGGGGAGATCCCCCATCCCTCAACCCCCACACAGAGAAAAGCAACATGATGTTTAGGGATGCTGGTCCTGGCTCCAGGCCGCTCCACTCAACTCCGGCGTTCCCAACATCTCTTACCATAATCTTTTACGAAAGTTTGGCAAGTCTAGGAGTAAAATATTTACAGGATTAACCATTCCTGGCTGTCTCCAGCCAGCACACACCTTTGGGAAGTGTTTGTCCCTTAAATACCCGAGGGAACAAACAAGGGAGATGTTTAAACAAGGCATTTTGTGATAACACCTGGAGTTTCTCCCAGGAGGTTTTTTTTTTTGCAGCAGCAGCCAGCTGCTAAGGGACATGGGTGTGCTTGGAAGTGTCCTCCCTGCCACTGAGAAGCCACTGTCTCCAGGACACTTCTTTGTGGGAAGGGAATCAGCACAACTTGAGGACCCAGAGCACCCGAGAGGTGGGCACACACTTCTGGGGACAGCCACGGGGTGAGCAGAGTGTGGGCACCCGCTGGCATTGGATTGCTTTGATTTCCACGGTGAAAAAAAAACTGAAGGGAAAAAAATTCCTTTGAAAACAAGGATTTTTCCAGGGAAATACTCCTTGGGTCTGGGCAGAATCCAGCTGGAGGCTGCAGTGAGCAGCTTTGTGAAGGGGCTGCTTTAAGGACAAGACTGGTGATTCGAATTTAATCAGATACAAACCCCCTGAAGTAACAGGAAAGCATTTAATCAGGCACTTGGCACACCACGTCAGCAATTCCAGGGAGAGCCCTTACAGCCGCAGGGATGTTCTCCACCATCCCAGCTGCTCGCCATCACTGCCCAGGTGGGTGGGTGAACATCCAGCTCCCTCTGCAACTTCACCCACACCTCCCACCACAAGTGTTGCAGCTCCTCCGCATCCCCAAAACACATAAGCAGGAGATTCCTTGGGTCGGGATCGGGCAGAGCCATCCCTTCACGGGGGAGCCCCACTGCTTGCTTTTAATTTAGGAAAAATGAGGCACTTGCTCGGGTTTGGGACCTGCTGGCTGCAGCTTTGGGACAGAAACAGGGGCATAGCGGGGACTGACCTAAGCCAAACCACTCTCGTGGGCAGTCACCCCTTGGGACAGCTCGGGCACCCCGGGATCCTGTCAGGCTTTAGGGATGGGCTCCTCTGGAGACAGCAGCAGGTCAAAGGGAACGAGGGGCCGGACCAGCAGCCGCACCTCGGGGCCGACAGGGTTCGCCCGCAGGTTGAGGCTCCGCAGGGATGCCATGGAGGCCAATTGATCCGTCGGCACCTCTGGAAAAGAGCACGGAGGTGAGAATCCATCCTGGAGGGGAGGAAGGGATGAAAGCTGCACTTGATGGACAGCCTGCAGCAAACCCTGCTCCTGCTGGTCTGCAGGCTTTGATCAAAACAGAAGCACAGTGAAATATTAATTTGTCCAACTGCTCAGGCAAATGGTTATCAGTTGGACTTGATCATCTTAGAGGTCTTTTCCAACCTAAATGACCCTGTGATTCTATGGAAAGTGTTGGCAAGGTGCAAACACCGAGATATCCGATGTGGGCACTGCCCTCCAGTTCTCCCAGTCCTAATAAAACCCCTGCTGGGACCCTAAACTGGGATTCAAAGACTTATTCCCTGATTTTATTCCTGGTGTTGCAATGCCCAGGAGCCCTCTCCAAGCTAACAGGAGGGCACGTGGTCTTTGCCCTCGTTGGATAGGCTGCAAAATGGCTCTCAGCCATCAACAGGCACCCTTCTATTTTGCAATTTCCATGAATTGGGTGTTGTCCTTTAGAAAACATTACATTTACAAACTCTGCGTTAAAGAAAAGGCGCAGGTCTCCTGGATGGTCCCAATGTGAATCCACTGAGAGCAGAGGAATGAGACTGATATGAAAACATAACCATTAAGCTCATTAAAAGGTGATAGATTTAGCTTTTTTGCTACAATTCACAATATTTTGGGCTTGCAAAGCCCATCTGTCTGATTTATAAAAACCAATTTCTTTTTAATTTGGCCACCAAAATGACAAGAGCCTTTTATATCCCAGCTCCTGTTTCTTCTGCCAGCACCTGGAGCAGAATCGTGGTGTTGTAATTATATCTGGTAGATGATTATGTGATTTTTAAACCATGAAACTTATTTTATGCTGGAAAAAGACTCAAACACTCTGACGCCTTTGTTTTTTTGCTCTTTCTTTTCCAGAAAATGGTGCTATTTTCCATACACAAATTCCCTAGGAGTGCATCTCTCCTCAGGCAGAGCTTCGCATGAATTTTTTTAATAACTCTTCTTCATGGTAGATTTGTTCATTGCCATTCCCCTCTATCATTTTGCTTTTTTTTTTTTCCCCTTGATGCACATTTTTTTTTCATAGGTCTTCCTATTTAATCATCTTTTAATGCAGCAGAGAATACGAAGTTTAATCATCCTCTCATGCAGCATGATAAAGTTAAAAGTGCTTTCGCTCATTTTGCTTAACTTAGGGAGTTAAGGAAAGTATTTTAGGGACCAAGACCTTCCCAGGCTGGGAACAGCTCAGCTCTGCACCTTAATTCCAGGTAAGGAGCAGTGATTCACCCCTGGCATGAAGGGACAGGCAGGGCACACAGTGCAGCCTGTAGCTGTAGGGTTGTGCCATGGGAGCCACAAATTCCTCTAAAGACAACCCAAAGCATCACTTGCTGCCTTCCCAGTGGATGAGGCACTTGCATCTGAGCCTTCAACTGGCTTCACCAGTTGAGCAAAAAACAGGGAGGGAAAAGGCATTTACATAATTAAAGCAGAATGTGACAATAAGCGAGTGACACCATCATGGAATGGTCTGGGCTGGAAGGGACCTTCAAGCTCATCCAGTTCCACCCCCTGGATGGAGGCAGGGACACCTTCCACTATCCCAGGTTGCTCCCAGCCCCATCCAACCTGGCTTTGGACACTTCCAGGGATCCACAGCTTCTCTGTGCCAGTGCCTCATCACCCTCACAGGGAAGAATTTTTTCCCAATATCCCATCCAACTGTACTCTCAGTTTGAAATCACTCCCCTTTGTCCCATCTCGACATTCTCAGGATGACAATAACCAGAGTTGCCCCCAGCAGTGACCTCCCCAGCCTTGGCAGCAGTCTCAACAACATCCCTATTAAACCATTAATCAAGCAATAAGGGGAAGAGAAGCTGAAGCTCCAGGCACCAAAACATCCCCATGGATCTGGGAGCTTAAAAAGCTCGTTTGATATCACACTAATAATCAGGGAAAGAGTTAAAAGCTCTGACAGTAATATACACATAATTACAGTCCAGGGTTAAGAGCTTATTTAGGTGAAAAGGGTGGCTTGTGGCACCGAATGTCTCCTTTCACAGAGCCCACAGGCTCCAGGCAGGCATTAATTAATCTGCCTTTTACTCTTGTTTCCCTTTGGAAAACATTACCTACTGCCTCCAGTTCAATATGTCTTAGCAGGTCGCTCAGCCCTTTTTCAGCAGGAGCTTTTAAATCGGGTTTGCAGCCCTGGCAGGAGCCTCTCCAGCATCCCTGGGATGGCAGAGGAGGACAGGCAGGACCAGCACTGGCCCAGGACCACAAACCAGGGGATCTGAGACCTTATAAACACGAGTTCACGTGCAGGGGAGCCTGGAATCTATTTGGGAAGGGCTGGCAGGAGCAATGTGATTGCCCAGGATTTTGTTTCCTTGGAAAAATGGGCTGAAACCCTCTGGCTTTCTGGTCTCTACCTTTTCCCTTTCCAGAAAATGTGTAAAATAAGCTCATGTCACCTATTTCTGCAGCCAGACAGCATCGTGTGCACTACTCAGACATATCCTTACAACATTTTAGCTTGAAATTGTTAGATTTTACTCTGTTTTCACTTTCCCCACATCTGGAGGACACCTCCCAGCCGAGGGGAGCCTGGTGGGAGGTGACCAACCCTGGCAGCCAAGTTCTCAAGCCACCCCCTCCCCCAGGATCAATCTGGCTGGGTGCAACCCTGGGTGCAGCCTTTCCTCCCTGCATTTTAGCAGGGAAAGAGGCACCAAAAAGCTGCACTCCCTCCTTGCAGCATCCTGCTTGCACAAAACGAGTGGGAAAAATGCTCTTTGGAGACCACGCCGGATTGAAATCAGCCATTTCAACTCAAAAAGTGATGGAGAGAATTAAAAGTGAGACAGCTCTCTCTGGGAGGTGGGAGAGAAAAAGGGGGTGAGGAAAGGCCGTGTCTTTCTCTGGCTCCTATGGAAGCAGTTTTTAATCCCAGTGCTTCTACGGGCAGAGCCAGGGAGCAGCTGATGTGAGGCTGTTAATAAAACTCATGTTGCAGGGAGCAGCTTTCCCAGAGCAGCTGAAGCAATCCCAGATAAAACAGCAACATTGAGTGGGCTCCGATATTCGCCTCCCTGGGGATCCGTGGGGGCTGTGGGATGCTCCAGCCCGGGCTCTTTGAAAGCTGCATCCTAAATAAATCCCCTTTTATCTGTGTACAGCAGCTGCCCCTTTTGCCCAGCTTTTGGAGACTCCAAAGGCTTCAGCTTTTGCACATGAAAGATTTTCGTCCCGCTGCAGGGTTGAGGGATGAGCATCTCTTGCCATTCCTTTAATTTAATTTTTAGGGGATTTTGTAGTGTTAAACAGCTCCTGTTTGCTCTGGGAAATGTCCAGGTGGGCTCGTGTCCTTGCTAAGCTTGGCAGTAAACATCCCAGCCCAGCATTCCCGGGGCCAGGTTCTGCAATCAACTCTGGTATTTTAATGAAATCTGGAGATTTTGGGTCACCCCAGCTGGAGGTGCCTTTAAGAGCTCCACCCCAGCGTGGTGAACAGGGCAGCTCGAATGGGGCTTGACTCCCACTGTGCCTGCAAAAGCTTTTCCCTGGGAGGCGGTGGAAACACCAGGAAAGGCAAGTGGCTAACCAGGCTCTGACTCTTTAGCATCACCCCCCGGCTGATGCTAAATCACCTTTTTCCAGTGGGAAAAGGTCCTTCTCACCTGCGATCTCGTTCTCTTCCAGGTCAATGGTCTCCAGGGTGGGGACGGTGGCCAAGGGCTCCGGGAAGCGCCGGAACCTGTTGCGGGAGAGGTTGATGTCCCGGAGGTGCTGCAGGGAGGTGATTTCCTCGGGCAGGCGGTGCAGGTAATTGCCTGCTAGGTTGAGCTCTGGGAAGAGAGAAGGGAGGTGGTGGGATGCCGGGGAAAAGATGGGAAAATAACTAATGCACGGCTTGATTTACAGCCTCTGTCCCCCGTGGACTGCCAGCTCCCTTAGTGGGATTCCAGCTCCAAAAATTGGGCTCTTTTTCTGCTGTTTTCCGTGATTACCATTGTAGTTTTGCCTGCTGGGAATACCACTTTCAGGAGTGATGTTTTTGTTGCTTGCCTCAGGCTTTGCTAATGAAGTTGGGCAGTCTTTTGCAAGCAGGGTCTGTAAAAAATAAGGAATATTTCCTCATAAAGTCAGTGCAATTACCTCCCCGATGGACATTTGTCATGGCTCTCTTTATTCATGTGCCTGAACCCCTTCTGAGGGATAAACAGTGGTGGGTCTTATATGTGAAAAATATCTGTTCTCCACAGTTTACCCGTCTGTGATGCTTTTTTTTCTGTGATGCCCCAGAAATGAGCTGTGGGGCCAGGAGCAGCACTCCTGGGAACAAAACCCAAATCCCCCTGTCCCAGTGCCCTTCTCCAGTGGCACAGGGCTTTCTGCACTATAAATACACACACAAGCTGCCCCGCCCCTGCTAATACCTGGTATTTATAGGTCCTGCCTTATTCAGCCTGTCCCCAGCCCTGGGGCGTCTGTCCCCGCTGAGACCCAGCACATTCATCGCCAGAGTGATTGCTTCACTGGTGGAGCAAAGCCCTTGCTGGGGAACAAGGCCATTTTTTTCCCTTCAGGGCCTGTTGTGCTGTCTAGAAAATGAAAATTGATTTCCTTTGCTCGATGAATTTCCTTTCCCTGGCCTAGGGGTGTTCTCACAGATGATGCTCCGGCTCCAGAACAAGGGAAGCCTCCCCAGGCACCCACCGCAGTGGCATTTGTGTGGTGCGTTGTAGCACCAAAATTGATTTTAGAAGCTGCCAGAGCATCCCCAGCACTGTCCCCGGTGTCCAATACTGTGATACTGGATGCTCTGGGTGCTTGCATGGCCATTTTTTAGCAGATTAGCCTCTGGCTGCTTTCTCTGGGCTCCACAGGGAGGTGTCCCCGTGGTGCTGATGATCGTTCCCCTCTCCTGCAGTGATTAACTCTCACTGATGTCTCAGATGAGGACTAATTGGCCAGCACAGCCTGGATTGCCCCGTCTCTGCCATGCCCCGTTATCCCCAGGCTGCCTTTCCTGTTCCCCTCCATCCCCAGCCCCATCCTTGGAGGGAGCTGGAGGGCGATGAGTGACCCCGGGGCAGCCTGATACCAGTTTGGGAGGGTGGGTGAGAGCAGAACCAGTGTCCTCTTCCTTCAAGGGGCAGAAAGTATAAGGAAAAATGGATTTTTTGGGTCTGAACTAATGCTTGTAATGGGGTGTGAGCTCAGGGGAGACTCTCAGGTGCCTTGCTCCCCCTGCAGCAACCTGGGGGTTCCTTGAGTGTCCCAGAGGACTGGAAGTGGCTGTCCCTCACCTGTCAGCTGGCTGAAGGTGGTGACGAATCGGCTAGTGATGGACTTGAGCTCGTTGTTGGCCAGGGAGATGCGATGGATCCCCTCGGTGACGCTCCTCATGGCTTTGTAGATTCCAACGGGGAAGGCCATCAGTTTGCAGTTGGCCAGATCTGCGCACAGAGAGACCCAGGCACCTCATAGTGCAACCAGCTGGGATGGAGCCATGGATCCCCCTGGTTTTCCACCTCTTCATCCTCGATTTGCCCGAGTGCTGTGCCCTGTGTACTCCTATCCATTACGGGGATCTTGGCAGTCACCTCCACAAACTTTGAGTTTGAATCCCATCAGGAATGCCAAGGTTGTTCTGACTTAGGTGTTCAACCCTAAATCACATTGCAATGACTTCCAGGCTGCACCGTCCTTTCGGAAACCCCCAGCCAGCCTGCCCATGTCTAATAACTTCAGTCATCCTGCTCCCCTGAGTCCCTAATTCCCTGGGGATAGCTGAGCAGAGCAGGGATGCTTCTTCCACCGCTGATGGGGATGGAGCAGGGATTTCCCTGGGCGTGCTCCTGGCTGGATTTCTCCTGGCCTTCTGGTCATGGGTGGTTGTCCCATGGCAAGCAGTGGGGAGGGGAAAAAGATTTGGTTGTGCTTCTCAGCTCGTGGCCTTTTGGTTTTGTCCTGAGTTGTTTCTGTTTCCCCTCCCAGGAGATGTCAGGGGTGGAAGCCCTGTATCCCAGCCCCGGGATGGGCTCTGCTTCCTGCCCCCTCCCCAAAGCCACTGCGGGGGCTGATGGAGCGAGCTCCATCCTCCCACGTTTCTCTCAGGAGGATGTGGAGAGCCTGAGCAATGAAGCTCCAGCTCCCGGCACACACTGATTTATATCCCAGGGCTGGGAGTCCAGCGGGAATAAAAATGAGTGGTTTTCATCTTTCTCCTTTGATGAACTGTGCCACACTGTCAGATATCAGCTGGAAATGGGGAAACTGGGGAAAACACAAATCTGACAAGGCAACATGGGGAAAAATCTGCTCCTGCCACTGCTTGCAAGGAGGGACATATCCCATGGGACTATGTGTGAACCTGCTCTAACTCTGGGGGCCCGAGGGCCCTTTGGGGGAGCCTTTCCCTTCTCCAGAGCCGCGGGGAGGGAACGCCGACAGCTTTTTTTAGACCGTGGCAGTGAAAAATAGAGCCCTGCTCCCGGATACCCGATCCTTGTCCGGGCCCCGAGCGGGAGCCGGGACGGGGCGCCGGGCTTACCCAGGGAATCCGCTTTGTTCTCCACCGTGTCGTTCACCTTCCTGGCCACCCGGGCGACTGCCTCGCCCATCCTCTTGTGCATGCGGGCGGCCGGTCCCGCCGGGAATGCGCTTCGGGCTGGGGGATCCAGGGCTGGAGGGAGAAACCAGCCACTCTGGCCTCTGGGAGATGGATGCTAAAAATAACCGGCGGGATCAGTGTTCCCAGGGGAGGGAGGGAGGCTGTGCTGGGGCTGGCATGTCCCTCAGGGGCGAGATTCCCACCTTTCCAGGATGGTACTTTTGGGGTATGTAGATGCCTCCTATTCCCTGGCTTGGAATATGGGGATGTATCTCCTTTCCTGGTATGGGATTTGGGGATTCATCTCCTTCCTTGGTTTGGGAAATGGGGACGCATCCCTTTTCCTGGTCTGAGATATTTAGATGCATCCCCTTTCCTGGTATTGGATATGCCATTTTCCTGGTTTGGGATACGGGCATGCGTCTCTTTTCCTGGTGCGGGACGTGGGGATGCATGCCCTTTCCTGGTTTGGCATGAGGGGATGCAACCCGTTTCCTTATTTGGGATATAGGGATCCATGCCCTTTTCCTGGTTTGGAATATGGAGATGAATGCTATTCCCTGGAATGGGATATGGGTACACATCCCCTTTGCTGGTGTGGGACACGGGGATGCATCCCCTCTCCTGATATGGGATATGGGGATGCACCCCATTTCCTTGTTTGGGATTTGGGGATGCATCCCCTTTCCTGGTTTGGGATATGTTGATCCATTCCTTTTCCCGGTGACTTTATTCAGCTCTAACAAAAGAGCTGTCTAGCCAAAACAATCCCGTACAGGACGGAACGGCAAAACACCGCCTCCCGCACCCCATTCCCCCCAAGAAAAGAAAAGACCGGTCTTCCCACGCCGGGAGTCGAACCCGGGCCGCCTGGGTGAAAACCAGGAATCCTCACCGCTAGACCACGTGGGAGGCGCGGAGAGGCTCGCGCGGCGCCGCGCCTGCCCCCTGCCGGCGGCGGTGAGGGGGCGGTGAGGGGGGCGGGGCGGGGCCGCTCCGCCCGCGCCGCTCGGCGGGGACAAAGCGCGGGGCCGAGCGGGGCCATGTCGTCCGCAGGCGGCCGCCAGCCCAGCCAGAGCCGGGCCATCCCCACCCGCACCGTCACGCTCAGCGACGCCGCGCAGCTCCCCGCCGACTACTGCACCACCCCCGGCGGGACGCTCTTCTCCACCACACCGGGAGGTAAAAGCGCCGCGCCCGCCGGGGCCTCCGGGGGAGCGCGCCCGGGCCAGCCCGCGCCGGGACCGCCGCGTGTCGCGGGAGCGCCGTGCCTATCGCGCCTATATCCCGCCTATATGTCGCTGATATATAGCGTCTGCCGCCTGTTCTCCTCGAAGCACACGCGTGGAGATGGGTTTATTGTTTTTCCGGGACGTACCGGGAGCGCGGAGGGTCCCGGCGGGGTGGCAGCTGGATCCCGGGACGGGGTGGCAGGAAGTTCCCGGTGGGACCCGGGCACCGGGGACTCGATGCCTCGGCCCGACTCCGCCCCGGCACCGCGGGGTCGTGACGTGCCTCGTCCGTGTGCAGGGGAGAGGGACGCGTGGTATTTCGGGGTGCCACATCCATCGGCATCCCCGGGACGCGTTCCCACCCCTGCCGTGAGTTTGCCAGGTCTCTGCGGCGGGACAGCGTTGAGCGCCCCGGGACAGCCGGGACCCAGTTGCCGCCGGGGTGTTTGGCCAGCGCCGAATTATCGCCTGTCGTGCCCAGATAAGAGCGGGCAGAGCGGCGGCGCACTCCCCCCAGCCCTCCCCGCCGATCCCTGGCGGAGAACCTTGGCCGGGGCGCCCGTCCCGCCGGGAAACTCCTTCAGCAAACAAGCGCTGCCGAACCGGATTCCCCCACTCTCTTCCCGTCCTCCCCCCAGGCACCCGGATCATCTACGACCGCAAGTTCCTGCTGGACCGCCGCAACTCCCCCATGGCCAAGACCCCGCCTTGTCACCTCCCCAATATTCCCGGCGTCACCAGCCCCGGCGAGGTCGGCGAGGAGACCAAAGCGGACGCCAACAGCTTGAACCACCAGGAGGGCAAGCCATCCATGGGTAAGGGACCCCCAGGGTGGGGCAGGGCGGATTTGGGGTGGAGGAGAAGCCCCCTAACGCTGCTCTCCTTGCCTCTTGCCAGGGGACGATGCTCAGTTCGAGATGGATATCTGAGTGGGAACCACGGAGAGGCAGCGACTCCCCAGACCTGTGCACCCCCCATTCGGCTTAGCAGGATCCGTCCCGGCAAGGCGGAGGTGGCAGCGCTCCCCACCAGTGTCTCCCTCCCCGCCTGTCTCCTCCCCCTCTTTTTTTGGGGGGAGTGCAGCTCTGTCTTCTCCCCTTTTGCGGGTGACTGGTCCCAGCATGTGCCGGACGGAGCATCCCTTCTGGATCCGGCCCTGTTCCTCCTCTTCCTCCCGCCAGCAGCCTGATCTCCACCAGGCTTCTTTTTAAAACATCCCTTTGCCTCTTCTGCTGCCCTAAAATTCCCCTCTTGTCACCCAAACCACCCACTGCCAGCAGCTTGGTGTTCTGGAGCTGCGTCACCCCTTCTCCTGGAAAATTTGGGCAGCCTGTCAGGAGGAGGGGGAAACACCACTCCTAAAACCGTGCGCCTGCTCGCGCCCCAGGGGAGGGTATTTTTTGAGTTCCCCTGGGTTGTGCTGGCATTCAGCGGAGGATGACGCTGGGAGCCCATTTCCTTCAGTGTTCCAGGGGTCCGGTGTAGTCCCTGATGGCATCAGCCAGCGTGCTCACATCCCTCCTACCCAGACTTTTTCCATCTTGGCCCTCCAGCCAGGGGCTGTGTCCCCAACCCACCAGCCAGGACTCACAGCAATGTAGCCATATGTTATAAAACCCCCTTGCTTTTATTTTTTTGGTACTAAAAAGGGGCACTTTACCCTCAATGACTCCTTCCGGGCTGGGGCCAAATGCCTCTGGAGAAGTGCTTGTAGTGCTCGGGTTTTTTTTTACCCCCCGGCCCTTTAAAATGTGAATCCCACAGGGGGGAGATCCCTCTGGCGCCGTTGGATGTCTCAGGAATCACTGGGTGTCCCTGGGGGCTGTGGGGGCTCGCCAGACACCACAGGGATGGGGCGCTCTGCTCTCAGGGTGCTGCCATCGATGCCATCCTCTGCTTAAGTTTTCAGGATGGGATTTCTCCCATCCGGAGCATGCTGTCGTGGATAAGGCATTTCCACGTTAACCTCCCCTTTGCCAGCCTGGCATGGCATGGCTGTCTTGAGCCTCCCCTGGAGATGGGATTTATTTTTCCCGCTCCCTCCGTGCGAGTCTCGCCCTGACAAGCAGCGCTGGGCAAGGCCGTGCGTGGCCGCAGTGGTGCTGGGCTGCACCCCCTAATCCCACCAGCCCCCCCCAGTTTCGATTTTTTACTGCCTGTTGGGAGCCATCACCAGCTCCACAACCTTCTCAAGTGCCATTTTATCAGCCCCCACCTGAGTGCCTGCTCCATCCATCCTCCCTCCCCTGCTGGGGTCGCCCCTCACCTCGGTACCCAACCCTGGGGACCCGTGCTGGGGAGAGGGACATCCCACAGGCTTTGTGCACTTTCCATCCCATAATTTATTTCTCTAGGTGTGTTTGGCACGGGGCAGCGCTGGTGGCGAGCTCCCATCTTCCAGCTGCTTTTCTCACAAGGAGGGGGGTGGGAGAAGAAAAAGCTTTGGGGGTGGGAGAGGAAAAAGCAAAAGCACAACCCCAGGGAATGGGTTGTCTTTCCCATCCTTTCCCTCGCGTGGGAGGCGAGGTGAACGCGTAGCCCGGCTGCCATAGGCGCACGAGTGAGTGAGTGCGAGTAGAAATATGTATCTGCGTGTGGGTGGGTGGTGATAAGACACACACAAATATATATATTATATATAAATAAATATATTTTCCTTGGAGCGAAGATCCTAGGAAGTCGGTTAGGCCCTCGGATTGAGGGAGGGGCAGGGGCAGGGTGCAAGGATATCCTTGGCAGAGCGGGGACAGCCACCGTGGATGCAGGGACCTGGCGCCCTCAGCACAGCTGCTCGTTTTGGGAAACCTGCTCTGCAAGCCAAAAATAATTAGACAATATCCAAGGACAATGTGACTTAATGGACAGGAGCCGGAGGGAAACCTTTTTATTTTTTCCATTTATTTTTTTTCTCTAAACACCCCCTTTCACAACCTCCTTTTGTCTCCGTTCCCCATCCTAGCGACTTTCTCCCGGTTCTCTTTTGTAAGCGGGCTCGGGGCTGAGCAGGGAGGGAGTGCCTGGCCTCGCCAGGGCGTTCCTCTGCTAGTCAAGGGATCCATTTGGGATTTCTGTTGTTTTTTACCGTCTCTTCAAGCAGGTGTTTGGGAGGAGAAAAGCTCTCGCCGGTGGTTGCTGTTACAGTGAGATCAATAAATATCTTGGTTCTACTAAATCGAGGTGATTTGGACTATGATTCAGGGGGGTGGGGACAATTTTCCCTTCCCTTTGGAGGAAACTCCCTTCATGGGCCGTCCCCCAGTCACGCCCAGAGAGCAGGGAAAGGTCAAAACCCCGAACCAGCAGCTGAGGGTTTAATTGCAAAATATCACACGCAGAGGAACCTGGTTTTCCCGTAGGTCTCCCATGTGCAAAACTGTCCCAAACTGATCATTTGTCCTCTCTTTAGTGGCTGCCTCATCCCTGGAAGTGTTCAAGGCCAGGTTGGATGGGACTTGGAGCAGCCTGGTCTAGTGGGAGGTGTCCACCAAGCTGGCCTTGAACCCTTCAGGGATGGGACACCATTAATATATGTTAATAAATTACACTAATACATTTTTAGATTTTTTAAAACCAGGTCAGTCTCTTTTATACCATCCACTCTAATTGGGGAGGGGTCTGAGCAGCAAAAGCCTTTTCCCCCACTAGGGTGCCTCTGGCTGCAGAGGGTGCCCCCAAATTTTTGTGGGTGCCTCAGCAAACCACCAGCATCACTTCTTGGGGATGCATCCCTTGAGGACACCTTGGCTCTGTGTGTGAAATACCACAGTGGCACATCACATTCCCAAAGCATTCAGATCCCAGGGGCGAAGCCAGGAGGGCGTCTCCAAGGGTTTGGGGGGCCTCTTGGTGCAGGACCCTGCCTCGGCTGCACTCGGAGTGGTCCTGCCATGACCTCCCGTGGATTCTGCTCATACTGCAGCAGTCTAATTCTGCAGCGTCAGGGAAATTTGGAGCGTGCGTACCGAGAGGAACACGACGGGAAAGTTGCTGACGAGGCATTTGGGAGCTTCTTTTCCCTGGGTCTGGTTTTGCCCGTGCAATGCCGGTGACAGCTGGTTCCCTCCCAAATTTTGGGGTGCTGTTTATTTGTGAATCCCAGCTCCCCAAGCTCCCATAGTGAGGGGGGTGTGTGTGTGTGTGTGTGTGTGTGTACCCCTGGATTTTGGTGTGCTTCTAGACACTGATTTGAGATCTTAAAATGGAGAATTAAAATAAAATCAATTTTTAAAGTTGTAACATTTCAATCTAGGACTGTAAATGCGGCAGAGCAGCTGAGGGCAGGGTATTTTGGCTGAGCTGGATGCTGGGAGCCTGGCTAGGATCTCAGATCCCGATGAACAAACTTCCCAGCCCTGCTTTCCAGCTGTTACCATTTTCGGACTAGCTCTGGGCTGCGTTTACATTCCTGGCCCTCCTTCCCAGTGCCGGTGAACGTGTTAATGCCGCTTGTCTCCTTTTCCTTTGCCATGTTGGTGTCCCATAAATACCGATTTGGAGCAGCACGGCAGCTGTGGGTGGTGCTGGGTGTGGGCAAGGCTGTAACGCTGGGGGCAGCTCAGGGGGAGGTGGGGTTGGGGTTCTACCTGGGGCCTCCGAGAGCCACTGTTTCAACCCAAATAGGATGTGGGAAGGCAGGTGGGAGCTGAAAGGACTGGGGTTTTTATGGATTAGCTAAAATAGCACCTTTCCATGGCAATGAGGGAAGCCTGAAGTCGCCTGATGGATTCACTCTGTGCGGCGGACTCCAGCAGGAGATGAGCGGAGCTGGGTGCTGGACCTGCTGATACCTGACCTGGCGGAGCCATGGCAAGAGCCCACCATGGTGCCTGTAGGGTGCTGGGAAGCAGCCGGGTGGGCAGCAGCCTTGTTTCCCTGGAGTCTGAGTGGCCCGAGCAAGGAGGGATGGCTCTGAGACTTGGGGGTCTGGAGCTGCCCTGATGCTTCCTATGGAGACAGGCTGGGAGAGCAGGGGGTGCTCATGTGGAGAAGAGAAGGCTCCAGGGAGACCTTAGAGCCTCTTTCAGTGCCTGAAGGTGCTCCAAGGGAGCTGGAGAGGGACTTTGGACAAGGGTATGGAGTGCCAGGACAAGAGGAAATGCTTTTGGACTGCCAGAGGGCAGGGATAGATGGGATATTGGAGAAAAATTCTTCCCCGTGAGTGTGGCGAGGTCCTGGCACAGGTTTTCCAGAGAAGCTGTGGCTGCCCCTGGATCCCTGGAAGTGTCCCAGGCCAGGCTGGACGGGGGCTTGGAGCAACCTGGGATAGTGGAAATTGTTCCTGCCCACAGCAGGGAGGTGGAATTAGTTGAAGTTTAACGTCTCTTTCAACCCAAAACAGTCTGTGGCTCTCTGAAAGCCGAGGGGCAGCGGCCCCCTGCGTGTCACCTCACACCAGTTCCTGCGTGTCACCTCACACCAGATCCAGCCCAGTATCCCTTGCCCGGGCTTCCATCACACACATCTCTGTCTCCCATTTCTGGGAAGAAAAAAACACTTTTTGGCTTTGAGAGATGTCGGCAGTACCTTGATGCCCCCAAAACTGCAGACCTGGCTGGGGTGGTGGCGTCTGACAGTCCCCTCTCTGTCCCAACTCCTCTTTGGTTTGTCACCAGGAGATGATGGAAGGATCAGTGTGCTGGGAGGTTGCTGTGTGCTGAGGGCCCCCGAGACGATTGAGGATGCAAGTCAGGGCTTCCTGAGGGGACAGGGCTGTGTTTGGGGGATGCTGCTGGTACCGGGTGCTGCCGGGTGTCCCCGAGCTGCCGGTGCCCTGGCGCGGGGTGTCCCGGCGGCGCTGGGGGCGCAGGGGGCGGTGCCGGGGGCGTGTCCCGGGGCGGGGGGCGGTCCCGGACGCCCCTGGGCCCCGTCCCGGTGCCCGCCCCGGTCCCTCCCCCGCCGAGGCGCCGGCGGTCGGCGCGGCCGCGGGGCTGCGCTCCCGCCACCGCTCCCGCCGCCCCCATGGGGCGCCCGACGGCGCGGCCGGCCCGGCGCGGGAGCTGAGCCCGGAGCCCCCCAGGTACCGTATCCCCGCCGAGACTGGGCATCCCTGCCCCCCCGAGCCGGGCATTCTCCTCCCGGCCCCCGGGACTGGGTGTTCTCCCCCCTCCAACCCCCGGGACCGGGCGTCCTGCCCCGCTCCGCGCCCCGTCCCCGGTCCCGGGCATCCTCCCGCCACGCCGGGGCCGAGCATTACCCGACCCCCGGGCCGCTCATCCGCCCCCCCGGGACCGGCTGCCCCTCTCATCCCCTCCCCCGGGGTGGTGGGGCTCGTTTCTCGGCCCGGTGCGGTGGGAAGGGGATGGAGGTGGCAGGACCAGCCCTCGATGGTGCCCCCCCACCCTCCGGGGGGGTTTGTGATGAGCACTCGGGGGGTTCTTGGGCGGGGGTCCCCGCTGGGTGTGTCCCCCCAAGCCAAGACGGGTGGGACAATGGGGGGAAGGTTTATTTTGCCCCTGGAGCACAGACTCCACAGCGTGGCCATGAGGTGCCTCAGCCATGGCGAGGGGGGTTTATCCGTAGCCAGCGCTGGGCTTTAAACCTCTGGAAAATAGACGGATCACTAGTTTTGAGGCTCAGCATCCGCCCCGCGGATCCCACCTCTCCTGCCTTTGCAGTTGTGTTTGCTATTTAAAAGGGGCTTTTCTCTCCCTCTTTTGGCCTGGAAGCCAGCCCCACCGGGCTGGGAGCCCAGCACGGCTGTCGGCCGGTGCCGGCTGTGCCTGCTGTGGCTCGAGTCCCCCAGAGTGAGTTTTGGGATTTGCATCTCTTGGTCGTGCCTCCCTTGCACCCCCAAAAGCCGCTTGGAGAGCAGGCTCTGAAGCGGGGGGGAGGTGCGGGATGGCTCCCTGCTGGAGGATGAAGATGGAGGAGGAAGAGGAGCAGCTGTAGCCGAGGTCTGGGGCTTGGCTCGGCAGCCTCCCATTTAGGGAGCACGGGAGGAGCGGGAAGCCTGGGATGGGTTTCCCGCTGGCACGTGCGGGGGGTGGCGCAGAGCCCGGTGGGCTCCCAGCCCCGTGCGGGTCGGAGTCACCCTCGCTGCCGCAGAGGATGTCCTAGGATCGAGGCTGCCTGCTCCCGCTGAGCTCCTGCCCCGCTTCTCGGGGCTGAAAACTTCCAGAAACCTCGTCCAGGCTGCGCTTCCGATGGCTGCCGGACTTTTCCGGACCTGCTTCCCTGCCCTTTCCCCGGTGCATCCTCTTAATGCTGGGGGAGCGAACACCCCCTCCTCTTCCCGCAGCGCTCCTGGCCGTGGCACCCGTCACATCCCGAGCTGTGCCCCCGTTGTTTTCCTGCCCTGGATGGGAGAAAACAGCGAGTTTTGGTGTGGCTGGGCTGGGGGCATTGCCTGAGGAAGAGGCAGGCAGGCAACGGTGGTGGGACATTTCCTTCCTGGAAGGCAGGAAGTGATTATGTCTCTGCACGAATGACACGGAGCCTAAAAATAATGGGCAGGTCTCTGTTGTGAGCAAAACTCCCTTGGGGTTTGCTTGATTTTTGCTTTATTTATTCAGAGAGCAGGACAGGGGAGAGGAGACCTGGGAGCGTGAGCTCCGTGTCCTACTGCGTCCCAAACCACGGTGCTGGCGTGCATAAGGTGCTGCTTGTCCTGGGAAAGGTGTGGTCTGCAGCGGATCCCGGCGTGGAAAAGCGGCCCCGTGTAAATGGAGCCGTCCCGTTGCTCCGGCAGCCTTCCCCGCGTTGGGAGGGGAGCCGTGGTTAGCTATGAATAGCACAAAATCATAGCCCTCGCCTTCCCAAAACGCCCCGGCCGGCTCCGCGTGGCGCTGGCCATCCCGGGCTTGGGAGCAGGGGGTTGTGCTGGGGGGGCCAGCCTGAGTTCCCCACCCTTGGGGACACCCCGCTCCCCTCTGCCAGCTGGAGTGGGGTCACACCGGAGAACCTCTGGCGGGGAAAAGCTTGGCAGATCTGGTTTGGTTGTGGGGCTGCGGTGCTTCCTGGCAAGTTGGGGACTGCTTGGCGTTGGACAAAAGCTTTGCCCACAGGTCACTGGTCTCTTTGGAGATGCCCCCAGCCTTTATCTTCATGTTTTAGGGCTTTTTATTTTGTTTTTCCTTTGTGCTACTGAAAGGAAACCCTTCAGCGAGCATGCTCACAGACCTTGAAACCACTGGCAGCGAGCTGACGGCACAACTGGCAACGCTGGTTCTTCTGAGCCAGGGCTTTGTTCCTCTTTCCATTGCTGCTCAGTGATAAAACCCCTCACCTCAACAGCAAGCAACCAAGCATCTCCTGCCTGCCCAAAAAGCAGCGCCCCAGGGACTGGTGGGGTGTGTCAGGGAACCTGCCAGGGGGGCCTTAAAAGCTGGGTGTGAGGCAGCAGTTACAGGTGGGCTCTTTGCAAAATCATGGAGTCACTGAACGGTTTGGAAGGGATCTTAAAGGTTGTCTCATTCCACTCGCTGCCATGGGCACCTTCCGCTAGACCAGGTTGCTCCGAGCCCCGTCAAACACTTCCAGGGTCTTAATTCCTCCCAGGCTGTGCTTAGCAAGGAAGGTTAATAATGCTGATTAATAATGCAAACCAGGTTTGTGAAGAAGGGCTGCAGCCTGGATACCATTCCCCATAGATTCCTCCTCATCGATGGTCACCTCCATGGCAGGGAGCAGATTGCCATCCCCATTTTGGGGGTGGCTTTTTTCTCCTCTGTACCCTGTCTCAAACAGCTTTCCCTGGCTTCAGGGTGAGGAGTTTTAAATCCAGTAACTAAAGGCAGGTTGGTCCCATGGAGGACGGGGATGTAGCACTCGGTTTTCTGCCAAAGGACAGGAGCATGTTTGGGAGGGGGTGGGAAATGCCTGGTCCTCGTTATTCTGGATGCTCCCGCTTGGACTTGGGGGCAGACATCCCACCGATGCTTTCCTGCACTGCTCGGCAGATGCCGGTGGTAGAGCGCGGGGCACAGGGGGAATCGGCAGCACCGATCCCGGCCTGGTTGGGAAATACCTCTGGACTTTCTAGGAAATGCTGCTTTTTAAGTTATAGTTTTGGCTGTCACTGCTGGCTCTCCGAGGAGGTCGTGAGGATGGAGGGCGGTCACTTTTGCTCCTTTAAAGATACTAATGAATCAGTCAAGGCTCGTGAAAGCAGAGCTGTCTGCTGCAAAGGTGCCCTTCCAAGGCCTTTTCCTGCCCGTGGCAAAGTGCTTTTGGGTTGATTTGAGGCGTTTTGATTCTTTGCCTTATTTTACCCTCACAGCTTGGTGGGTGTACAGCACGTTCCAAATCATCCACAGCTTAATGTGTTACTTCTCACCTTTCTTTTTTGTTTTATTATGTGTTTTTAAGAAGCCAGGCCGCTTCCTTCCGGCATCACCTGGAACAACAGGAGCCTGGTTCCCATGCAGCCTCTGCTCTGGGATATCTCCCAGCACAGGCAGGCTCTCCCAGAGAAGCTGTTTGTGTGTTATTTAATTTTCACTGGGTTTTTTTTAAAAAGAGGGTTAAAGAGCACGCTGGGGCGGGGGGCTCAGCTCCAGCACTTCCTCCAGGCTCCGGTGATGCCCCTCCGGCTGCACTGGAGTTTCCTGCTGGCTTGTGGTGTTTCCTGCCTCCCTGCTTGGCTCAGCAGTGCTCCAGGGGTGCCCCTCGGTCCCTTGAGGATGCATCCACGCCGGCTCCATGCTGAAAAGCCACAGGGGCTGCCCCACACCGAGGAAGGATGGATGCATTAGGAGGATGCTGCCGTTGCTGCTGCTTCTTCCCAAAGGGCTTTGCTTTTCATTTAGAAGAGCTTTAAAAGCTATAAAATATCTCAAGGATGCACGGAAGGAGATTTATTTGATTTATTTCCTGCTGACAATGAGGCGGCCAGGCAAGTGCACGTTTCCTCCTCGGCACGGTGGCCGGGGCAGATGCATCCTGCAGCTGCAGCCCGACCTCCTCCCACTATATTAAGTCCATTGTTTGCTCCGGCTTTGAGTCCTTGCCAGGTCCCTGGGTGTGGGAATAACCCCTGTGCCCGGTGCAGGGGGAGAGGAGCGGCTCCGAGAGGTGGGAAGGTGGTGCGCTGAGCACTGTTGTAGCATCCTGACTTCTGTGGGAGAGGCTGGGGATTCCGCACAGGATCTCTTGGGCTGCTCAAGTGGCATTCTTGGGATGCTCCCAGTGCTGCTGGCGGCTCCTCTGGCATTCCCCATCCAGGCTTGGCAGAGCTGGATGTTGCGAAACAGGGTCTGGAGGGGAAGGGAAGCACCTCTGCCTTGCCCACCCGGAGGCTCAACTTTCTCCTTAGGCAGCAAGAATAATTTATCAGCAGTGCTTTGAATTTAGGCAAAACACCTGGAGAGGAACACTGCTGGTTTGTTTGGTGGGATGCCCTTGTGCAGGGTGTTGGTTCTTTTGGCAGCTGGGGAGAAAATGGGCTCTTTGTTCAGGAACCTTGGCCACAATTGATCTCAGGCTTGGCTTTGGGATCTGTGAAGGATGAGCTGCCAGCTAGGGAAATATTTCTGGGGTTTGTCCCAGAAAAAGGAGGAGAAGGTGCAGACAAGAGGCCAGGATGCTGTGCAGGGGGATGTTGTCTCTGCGTTCTCTCTCCTAGAAAGGAAACTCCCAAATTCCGTGTGGTGCAAGGGAAGGGATGCTCAAAACCAACCCACCACGGCTGATGGCTAATGCTGTCATAAAATCCGTGTGGATTGCTTCCCAGCCTCCTAACCTGGAATCACAGAATCCCAGAATGGTTTGGGGTGGGAAGGACCTTAGAGATCATCTCGTTCCAACCCCCTGCCGTGGTCAGTGACACCTTCCATTAGACTGGGTTGCTCCAAGCTCCATCTAGCCTTGAACGCTTCGAGGGCTAAGGCATCGACAGCTTCTCTGGGCGTCCTGTTCCAGTGCAGGAGCTTCTCAGTGTTTGCTAACTGTGTCCAGTTACGGGGAAAAGAATGATATTTGGGCTCATCCGGAGCCCTTTGGTGGGCTGGTCCCTGCCGGGCTGGTTCCTGGGCTCCTGTTTCCCTCGGCTGGCCTGTGATGGTGGCTTCATTGCATCTCTTCCCGTCGCAGCCACCAGCAATATTTGGGAAAGTTTTCAGCCAAGGTAATTTTATCTGTTTTCCTCGGGGAGGGTTTTGCTTCCCTACTCATCCCAGTTTGTGTCCCAGCTTGCAGAGTGGGCACTGGGGGATGGTAAACCCTCCTGCTCCCATCAGATGCAGTAATACCGGTAAATAGCTGCTCCTGTATGGATAACGCTAGCACTTCCCTCTTCCTGTGGCTTTTTAGAGCAGTTCCCATGGCTTCCCTGAGCACCCACTGTGGGTAATTTCAGTACTTTCCTTGCTTGGTTTTGCCTCCCCAACCGAAGCAGGGAGTGGGGAAAGAAGCTGAGATGTGATTTCCTCCCTCCATTCATTTTGTGGTTTGAAAGACAATTTCCAAATCTGCCCGGCGTCTTTTATGCCTGTTATTTCTTGGTGTGGTTTGTCGGGAAAAGAAAATATCCCTGGGGGTTTTAGGGTGAAGGTGGCTGTCTGTGGAGAGGGGAGAAGGACTAAGGAAATACAGAAGTTGCCTGCCTCGAAACTGGGGGTGGAATCTCCATCCTCCAACATGGGAATGCTGGAGCAAACCCAGAAGGATCGATCCAGCTCACTAGTGAAAAGATGCACCCGTTATGAGCAAAATTAGGGGAAAAAAAGCATCCTGGCTGGATGCCCCATTCCTGCTTGCTGCCTGAGCTCTCCAAAGCCATGAGTGCCTGCTCTGAAACACTCAAAACTTCCCTATATATTTTTTTTTTTTCCTTTCTTTCTTTATTTTTGCCCTCACAGTGTTTATGTGAAAGAAACACTCAAGAGGACTTGGAGAAACGGCACTGGCCTGAAACAGCTGTTTTTGTTTTCCACCCCCCCTCCCCGCTCTTCTGTGTAAAGTAAACCAGGCTGCCTAATGGTGCAGAAAATTCACAGTAGAGCAACAAGTTTTCTGTGGAGAAGCGAAGGAAGATGGGGAGGAGGGGAAAATGTGTGCCTGGGCATGGTTGTCTAGAAATAGCGCATTTTCCCCAGGCTTTTCCCCCCGACTTGAAGCATTTGCAGCTGCTGGGGGCATCACATTCCCTGGGATTGCAGTAAGGGATTGATCCTGCGCTGCTTGTAAGGCAGGAGGAGCAGCTGCAGAAGGATTTGTAGGGCTGGGTTAAAGCCGCTCCCGCTCTTCCCAGCTCTGAGCATCGCCTCGGAGCAGGTACCATCCCCCTTTGGGTGCTCCCGGGGTTATTCCCATGCAGCACAAAGGAGGTTTTACTGGGGGCCGTCTCGTTAGGAGTGGGCAGAGCTTTGTCTTTCCCAGGCTACCCCTTTGCCATCTCTCGCTTCATTGGGACGCCAGGATCCGGCCCTGGCTGGCGCAGACAGTCGGCTCATTGTCCCGGACTGGTCGAGTGTGGCGGGATGCTCCTGGCCGCCGCCAGGCCTGGCCCTTTTGATTCCATCCTTGTTCAGGGATGAGCTCCCTGGGGACAAAGTGGGGGCTACTTTCGGGATCCCCGGGTGCTCCCCCGGGCTGGGGATAACCGGCTGCTTTAAAGGCAGCTTCCAGACCGGCACACACAGACCTGCTCCAGGCGCGCTCCTACACCCTAAATTACCAAGTATCCAGTAACACGTGCTCTCTGTTCAAGAGTTTTCCGTGCGGGGAGGGACCCTGGAGTGCTTTATGGGTGCTGGGAAAGCGGGGGACGAGCGCCGCCGAGTCCCTCCGCACTGCCATGTGCTGACTCAGCAGATTTTAGGGACCGGATCCGGCATTTCGCCCATTTCCCCCCCCTCCCTCCTCAGCCCTACTTTCACCTCCCTGATGGAGCGAGCTGCATGGCAGGCAGGAAGAAAGCCTTTTGTGGGAGCGGGAGGGAAAGGGCTGGCTTAGCGTTCCTTCCCTGGCCGGCTGTCGGCAGGGGGTTGCCCTGTGCCTGCCTGGGATTTTCCCGTCCTAAATCAGGAGCGGCCGAAAAATAAATTCCTCCTCCCGTTTTTTTCCCCCCCTCCCTCCTTGTTTGTTTTTTTTTTTTCCTTTCCTCCCTGCTGCTGCTGCTTCCTCCCCGTCCCGGCACAGCTGCCCGCGGATGATGGGTACGACGGCCAGCGCGGCACAGCAGGCAGTCTCGGCATCTCCCCTGGAGAGCCGGGTGCCGGGAGACGGCACCATGGAGGACCAGCACTCCCTCAGCATCCACTCCTTCCAGACCCTGGGGCTCCACAACAGCAAGGCCAAGTCCATCATCACCAACAAAGTGGCGCCTGTGGTCATCACGTAAGTCCTTGGCAGCTTCCAAAATTCTGGTTTCCTCCACCCTCTTCTCCAAATACCGGGTTTTTTTTCAATCTTGGCCTATGCCATTATTTTTTTCCTTTATCCACCTGCGTGTGGCTTTTGCAGGTACAACTGCAGGGAGGAGTTCCAGATCCACGATGACCTGCTGAAGGCAAACTACACGGTGGGACGCATTTCTGAGGCTACGCTGGAGCACTACCTGGTGCAGGTGAGCATTGCTGCCACCAATTTCATCACCCAGCTCATTTCAGCCTGGGCTTTAGGGACCTCAGAAGTTTTTTGGGGGGGCTCCTTTTAAAGATCACCTAGAAAAAGCCACTTTTACACTCAGCTGCGTTCAATCCCACCTTGCTCAAATCCACTATGTCCCACCTTCTCTCTTCTGATATTTTGCAGGGGAAATACTTCATGGTCAGAGATGTATATGGAAAATTAGATGTTTTGAACACTACCGGCCGCTGCGGCGCTCCCAACTTCCGGCAGGCCAAAGGAGGCTACGCCGTGTTCGGGATGGGGCAGCCCAGCCTCAACGGCTTCAAGCTCGTGCTGCAGAAGCTGCAGAGAGAAGGCCACAAGGTTGGTGGGAGGGTGGGAATTGGGGTGGAAAAAAGCCAGGAGAGCTTTTAGACAGCCTCTCCCCCGCTTTTTGCAGGAATGTGTCTTCTTCTGCGTCCGTGAGGAGCCCGTGGTCTTCCTGCGGCTGGAGGGCGACTTCGTGTCCTACACCCCCCGGGACAAGGAGAACCTCCATGAGAACCTCCAGCGCCTGCAGCGGGGTGTGCGGGCGGAGAGCCTGGAGCTGGCCATCCGCAAGGAGGTGAGCTGGGACGGGAAAGGGTGCACATCCCGCCGGCGGAGAGGTGAGTGGAGGGGTTGTGATGGGGCTTTTCCCATCTCCTGTAGATCCGCGACTTCGCGCAGCTGAGCGAGAGCGTCTACTACGTGTACAACGACATCGAGCGGCTGCGGGACGAGCCCCACGCCGTGCGGGTGCAGTGCGACGAGGACATCCAGGTCACCGATGAGGTCTATCGCAGACCCGTCTTCCTCCAGCCCTCCTACAGGTCCTTCCCTCCTCCTCCTCCTTCTCACGTGTGGTGGGGGCTCTTTGCACCCCTAAAGCCGTGTATCCTCCGTGGTGGTTGGGATGAAGCCCCTCCGGGGTCCCATCCTAATGAGGGCTGTCCCCATCCCGGCAGGTACCACCGGCTGCCCCTGCCCGCCGAGGGAGCCCCTTTGGAGGAGCAGTTTGACGCTTTCATCCGCTTCCTCAGGGTGAGCCGAGGAAAAGCACCTGATCCATGGGGCCTCCTTGGGATGGGATTTGCTCCCGTGCTGTGTCGGGGACCGCGACTGCCTGAGAGCATCTTCTGGTTTTCCTTAAGTCTGCCTGTTAGAGGATGCCTGTGCCTGCAGTTCCCACTCTCCTTGCCGTAGGATCCTGCTGGAGGATCCTTCTCCAACATGGAGAAGTCCATGTTGTCCAGCAGTTTGTCCCTACCCCTGGCTAGAGGTGACCAACCCTGGCCACCTCCAGGCATCTCTTCCCTAAGTGGCTTTAGCAGGAATTATCTGCCTTTGCTGCAAAGGTTTTCCATGTCAGAGCTGCTCTTTTTTTTTTACATTCTGGAAGATGAAATCTCAGTGGGTTGGGGATGAGTGGTGGGAACATCTCTGGTGGGATGGACAGGCTGGCAGATGGAGAGGGCACTGGGCAGGGGGATGCAGCGGGTGGGCCACCCATTGTCCTGTCCTGCTCCATCCACCCCATCCCCTGAGCAAAAGGGAGATGGCACCCACCCCTCCCTGCCTGGGCATGGCCATCACCTCCATCCCAGCCACTGATGGGGCAGACCTGGCTCTCCTGCAAGCTGCTGGGGTCTCCATCCATCCATGCATTCATCCGTGTGTCCCTCCCTCATAGGAGAGCCCCAGCCTGCTGCTGCGGGACCCCGGCAGACCCCCGCCCGCGCTGCTCTTCAGCTGCCAGACTGGTGTGGGCAGGACCAACCTGGCCATGGCCATGGGCACCCTGGTCCTCCACCACCACCGAGGAGCTGCCCAGAAGCCCGAGTAAGCGGAGCAGCCGCCGGGGTGGGACTGGGGGGATGCCCATTCCCCCTGGGACTGGTTTGATTTCCTCCTTCTCCCACTGCAGCTTCCCCCACCTGCCTAAAACATCTCCTAGGGACAGGCTCCGGATCATCCAGACCTTCATGGAGATGGTCCCCAAAGGCCAGCAGATAGTGGAGGAGGTAAGGGGGTGCTGGTGAACCCCCTGGCGGGGCGGCTGGAAGGGAGGGATGGATTTTCCCCCCAGATCCAAGGCTTATGGAGCAATTTCCCACTTGCTCCTCCCGAGGTGGATGGTGCCATAGCCTCCTGCTCGGAGATGCACGACATGAAGGAAGCCATCTATGAGTACAAGAAGAAGCTGGAAGGGATCGGGGAGGACTATCAGATCCAGGTAATTAGAGGATTACTCAGATGCGAGCCATCAGCACCGGGAAATTTATTAAGCTATTTTTGCGCCGGGATGAGAAGAATGTAAATTCTGGAAACCCAAAGCTTCCTGTGAGCTGGAGATTTCCCAGCGATATGAAACCTGGAAGGTTGTGGTGTGTCTCTTTCTTTTTTTTTTTTTTCCCCTCCAGTTATTTGAGAAGCCATAAAATGGAGCAGGCTGGGACTGGGGGGAAAACAGACTGGTTTGGGCTTCGCTGCTGCTTCTGGTAGATGACCTCGGGGGCAAATAATATCCTGTGCCCTGGTTTCATCAGCTCTAAAACTGGAAAATCAATATCAGCCTGGATGGTAAAAGTCCTTGGGAGCTGGGAGGGATCGTTGCAAATATAGTCACCCAAGGTCAGGCTTTTCTCGTTGTAGATTTATGTTTTTTCCCCGTTGTTTTGAAGAGCCATCAGGGTGGCTTTCCATGCTGGAAAGCTGTGGCCTTCCTGCCTGAGCAGGGGGCTCCTCACCAGGTGATGGAAGGATAGATGGATGCTCAGGTGAAAGTGCTGCCCTGATCCCAGTTTCTTTGGAGATTAATTTTCCCGTTTAAATTTGAGTGTGGAGTGGAAGTGCTGGAGCTGGTTGTAAAGGGCAGTCTCAAACCAGGTGCGCTGTGGCAAAAAAACCATGGAAATGATTGAGCAATGGGAAAAGAAGGAGTTTACTGTCACTTCTTTTGGTGTGTAGTGGCAAATCCCAAATGTTATACTCCCCTGTTCCCTTTTAGGGCAGATTTGGGTATGTTTGGTGCTGCTCATGTGCTGGCGGGTCCTCTTCTGTAGCAGGGGAGGCTTGGGCATGGGATGGGATTTTCTCATTGCCTTGAAACCTTTCCCTGACTTTTCCCTGCCGGGGAAAGCTGCTCCGTGTCATCCTGGACTCCTGGAAAACAAATGGCTGCGGGACTGCTGTAAATAAGCCTCAAGGAGTGTTTATTTGAAGTCTCTGTGGAGCAAGAGCAGGTTTAAACAGTGGCGGGAGGCCAGGAAAATGTGCTGGGGGCACACAGAGGGTGAGGAGGGGAGAGGGGATAATGCTCGGCCATCAGAAAAACAGCCTGGACTTCTTTGTGTTGGAGGGATATTGGGTGAGCTGGTTGGTTTTGGGGGGAGGAGGGGCTTTTCTGGGATTGGAGGAGTGATGTCTGTGGGTTCCTGCCTGGGTTTGGAGGGGCAGAAATGGAGTTTTAAGCCCTCCAGCGATGGAGGTGCAGGTGAATCCTGGTGTGGGATGCCAAGCAGCCAGACTCCCCCAGTATCTGGCTTTCCACAGCTAAAACACGAGTGGATCATTCCCCTTTCCACCCATAGCCTATTTAAGGGGAATGTTAAAAGGTTTGCCTTGGGTGAGAGCACTGGGATGGATTTTACTGTAGGAATCCAAGCGCTCGGGAAGCAGCACCGCTCTGCTGTCGGTGCTGCCGGCAAACCTGGCACGGCTCCATCCCTGCAGGCTTTGTTTTGAGTTTCCAGAGCAAATCCCACTGCCTTTCCTCTTGATAAATGACTGCAGGCCGGATTTCTCTTGTGGAGAACAAGTAAATATTCATGAGTCAGCCACGTAATGTCAGGGATGAGCAAACCCCGCTCGCCGAGCTGACCCCAGACACAGCCCCGTCCTGCAGGATTTTCCATCCTGCCCTGGGAAGTGGGTTCCAACGGGCTCTCCAGGGATGTTTATGGATGCCATGCTGGGTGTTCCTTACCTGGTACCAGGGTAATTTGTTGGATGGGATGCCCGGAGGTACAAACCTCTGCCCCCAGGTTTCTGAATTACAGAAAATCCTGAGGGTTTGAGTTTCCTCCCTGAGAGGGGATAGCTGTGGTGGGGAACACACCTGGATTGGGGAGGTGATGATAAAGAAGAGGAGGAGGAGAGCTTGCTGGAAACATAAGCATCAGGATGCTTCTGGACATGGAAAAGGGAGACACTTGGAAATGAAGGACGTTGCAGGGTGTGTGGCTGGCATGGGGCCCTCTCTCCCCAGGGATGCCACTGCCTGAGCATTTCATCCAAAGGCCACGGGGATGGCTGGAATGGGGGCATTTCCCAATCCCATCCCCTGGGGTTTGAATCTCCCATCTGGACAGTGTATCCATGTGACAGCGTGGGCTGGTTGAAACCGCTCCCAGTGTGTCCTTGTGCTAAAGTGAAGCTTTTGTTTTGAGCTGAAATGTGACTTTATGCTTTTGAGCATCGTTTAATATGAGAAACTGAAATGTTTCATTAAAAAAATAGAACAATTAATCCAAAGCTCCTTTTGGGAGGGCTTTATCCCAGCCTCCTGGTCTGCTGGGGCTGCAGGACTGGTCAGCACTGAGCATCACAGATTCCGTCTCCTTTGCTTCCAGGGGAGCAGCACCAAAGAGTATTTCCTCCAGAGGACTCTGCAGAGCCTCGAACGCTATTTCTACTTGATTGCTTTCAACTACTACCTTCACGAGCAGGTAAAAACCACCAGGACAACCCAAAAAACCCTTCCTTGCCCTCTTTCCTTTGGCTCCGTTGTGCAACGGGAGGGCAGGGGTTTCCCCCTTTGAGTTTTCCAAGCAGGTTTTCTCGGTGGGGTCGCGGGCAGGGGGATCGGAGCCCAGGCTGATGGTGCATCCCCCCCGGCCCCCCGCCGGCAGTACCCCCTGGGCTTTGCCCTCAGCTTCAGCAGGTGGATGTGCCGGCACCCGGAGCTGTACCGGCTGCAGGCGGCCATGAACTGCTCGGAGCTCACCGTCACCGCCGAGCTCGTCACCAAGGGCACACGAGTGCTGGTGAGTGAGGGGCGCAGAGGTGAGAGCAGCATCCTGGGGCGCTCGCCCTCACAGAGGCGTGGTGGGGTGGAAGAAGCCAAGGGTTTCCCTGTTGCAGGGCAGGTGTCTTGGGGTCTTGGGTCTGTGTCCTGCTGGCATCCTCAGCAAGGATGGAACCTAGATGGTTTTAAAGTCCCTTCCAACCCAACCCATGTGAGGATAAGTGTGTGGCCAGAGATGCCTGTGCACATGGATGTGTCTGGAGCATCTTGTGACGTGAGCCTGGGCAGCAGCTCTGTGGTTTGTGGGTGGGGGGAAGGGGGCCGGGGCTGTTGGTCCCTTGCACTGCTGGAGATCATTTCCCACCTTGGAAACAGAGCTGTGGGGCTTTGAGCCCTGGATGCTGCTGTTGGAAAGGTCTGGGGACTTGTCCTGAGCAGGGTCCGTGGGTTGTGGTGCGCTGCAAACCTGAGGGTGGGAAGGGGCATCCCTTGCCTGGACATTGCTCTGTTCCAGGTGGCAGATGAGCGCTTCTGCCCAGACGTGCTGAGCACTGCCAAGGAGATGAGCGTGGCCAACTTCCGAAGGGTGCCCAAAATGCCCGTCTATGGGACGGCGCAGCCCAGCTCCAAGGTGAGGGACACGATCCCACGTCGGGCAGGGACCCCACACTGGGCTCCCCGCCCTCCCATCACCCTTGCCCACCCCTTCCTTAGACCCTGGGCAGCGTCCTGCGGTACCTGATGGATGCCAAGAGGAAGCACTCCCGCATTGTCTGGATCAGCCTCCGGGAGGAAGTGGTCCTGGAAGGGAATGAGCAGATCTATACACTGCGGGAGCCTGGACTCCTGGAGGAGCTGATCCCTGTGCTTGCCGCCTCGCCCCAGGAGCTGGAGGTGAGCTCTGGGAGATGCTGGATGCAGTGGGGGTTCCCAGGAACCCTCATGGGTGATTTCCACAGGCTTTGATAGTTCCCCACCCTCTGGAGCTGCTGGTTTTGTTTTCCTTTGGGAACAAAGGAGCAAAGCGGCGATCCACCCTGGAAGGATTTATAGCGTGCCTTGAGAGCAAGGGTAAAAGGCATCTGGGGAAAGGGGAGCGGATGTTCCCAGCTGCATTTCCAGGGGAGACAGGCAGTGGAGGAGCTTGGCTGCGTGGAGGAGCTGCCCAGCATGGTGGGAAATGGTGCTCCTGAGGCTCCCATCAAGCAGAGAGGGACCTGGGCAGAACTGGGGGCCAGGACCTGGTGTGGGGCTTGGGGTGTTCACCGGCATCTAAAAAAATTGATTAAAATCCTGCAAAAATTAGGAGGGGTGGGTGTTACAGTGAGGGTTTCTCCATCCTCTGCAGAAACTGGAGGCTGCCCTGAAGGGGGACCTGCTGAAGTGCCAGAAGTGGCTGGAAGTATACCTGGAGGCAGAGAAGCAGATGAAGATGTTCAAGAGCTGCCTGACCACGCAGGAGATATTCAGCCAGCAGAAGAATTCCTGCCAGGGACTCACCTACCGCCGCATCCCCATCCCCGACTTCTGTGCTCCCAAGGAGCAGGTACCCCAGGGATGGGATGGTGCTGCTGCCTCCATCCCAAGCCAGCCCTGGTGCTGTGGGAGGAACGTCGCTTGGGTGCTCAGTGCTGGTGGGGTGCTTTCCAGGGCAGGGGGGATCCCCAGGAGATGCTGCATGGAGAGGCTGTGTGCCTTCAGGTGGGCAAGGATGGATCTGGCAGCAAGGAAACAGGGATTTCAACCTGGAGGCTGTAGGACAAAAGGGGACCCCAAGGAAGTGAGGTGAGGAAGTCCTGCATCCCTAAAAACCCACTGGCTTCATCCTGGCAGGACTTTGACCGGCTGCTGGAGGCCATGAAGAGCGCCCTGGCCGAGGACTCGCGGGCAGCCTTCGTGTTCAACTGCTCCAGTGGCCGGGGCAGGACCACCACGGCCATGGTCATCGCTGTCCTCACCCTCTGGCACTTCAATGTGAGTGTGGGGGGCTGCAGCAACTCCTGGTGGGGTTCCTGGGGAGGCTCTGGAGAGCCCATGGCAGCCGTGTCACAGCCAGAGGGTTGAAAGGAGTGTGGGCAGGGCCAGGGTGGGCTGTGGGGCTGGACATCTGTATGGTGACATCTTGCTGTGCCTAACTCCCAGTGAGCTCCAGAAGTCTGAGTGAATGCCTGGTGAGCCCTCACCCTCTTCCTGAGAGCTTCCACCCCAGGATGAATGGTTAAGGGCAAGGGAGATCATGGAGTCGTGGAATGGTTTGGGTTGGAAGGGTCATGGAAGCTCATCTCGTTCCATCCCTGTGCCGTGGGCAGGGACACCTTCCACTACCCCAGGTTGCTCTGAGCCCTGTCCAGCCTGGCCTTGGACACTTCCAGGGATCCAGGGGCAGCCACTGCTTCTCTGGACAACCTGAGCCAGTGCCTGGAACGGTCCTCCCTCCTTGGGCAGGGATACAATTTTTGTGTTCTCTGCCTGGCAGAGGCAAGGCAGGGGATGCTGGGGGTCCTGGTGGGCTGGGCACAGGCTTTGCATTTTTGTGCGGCCCATAATGACCCAGTCCCCTCTGGCCACCCCAGGGCATCCCTGAGATGAGTGAGGAGGAAATCGTGAGTGTGCCTGATGCCAAGTACACCAAGGGGGAGTTTGAGGTGAGTGCTGGGGCTGGCTCTGTTTTAGGGGTCTCCCTCTGCTACCTTAAGCCACAGCTGCTTGTTTGGAGGGGCTGGATCCTCTTGCAGGCAGTGGGACAAGGCAAGGAGGCTCCTGATGAAGCCCTGCGGCTTCTGCCCGTGCTTCAGGTGGTGATGAAGGTGGTCCAGCTCCTGCCCGATGGTCACCAGATGAAGAAGGAGGTGGACATGGCCCTCGACACGGTCAGTGAGACCATGACCCCCATGCACTACCACCTCCGGGAAATCATCATCTGCACCTACCGGCAGGTGAGCCCCCTCCTCCCAGCGGCACCGGGCCATTCCAGAGGGTGCAGCCGGGCTCTGGGACCAGCCCTGGTGTGTCACCAGAGAGGTGTCAAGGCTCTTGTGGTCATGGTCACCCGGGGCTGCCTTGGATCCTGTGCTGTCCCGCATCCTGCCTGTCCCTTTCCGTCCCGCATCCCACCCATCACACCCAGAGCTCATGTGGCATCCACCGGCATCCCACAGCCCATCCCGCGTTCCTCCCGTCCGGCATCCCGTGAGGCGCAGCCGGCAGAGGGCAGGACTGGTCTGTCCCACTCCGTTTCCAGCCCCAAAGGCTCCTGTGGCTCTGCCGAGTTTGGGAAGGAGATTCAGCTTTGGGAAGGGGAGCTGTCCTTGGGAACGGACTCATCCATGGCCAGCTGAGCCTGTGGTCCACAGCCCTGTTTTACTTGGGAGCCCCTGTGGAGCTGATGAAGGAGAGAAAAAAAGGGATATTTTCATCAGATTTGGGATTTTTTAAACCTGTGCAACTATATAATGGGGCCTTGGATGGGCTGAGCCCAGGGCCTGGCATTATTCCTGGGATGCTTTGTGCTGTGTCCCCCTGGCAATTCCTCCCTTCGGCTCTTGCTCCGGCTGCCACTGATCCGTGTTTTCAATTAACGGCTGCGAACGATTGATGGAGGGAAGAAAAACCAAAATGTTCAATCACCCAGGAACATCTGCAGCTTCCGGGGGATTTGCCTCCCTGTTCCTGGGATCCACTGCATTTTTTGGGTTGCTGGGAGACAAAACCTCTGGAGACCTGACTACTTGCAGATGTAGTGATTATTAATCATTAGTTAATTTACAGTCGCATTTATTTTTATTAATTTATTTTTATTCAGGGTAGGTACTTTAATTTAAGTACTTTAATTAAATCCCTCCTTTATTCTGAGGATGTGGCCATGTGGGGAGTTTCACCTACCTGGCTGTCAGGAGCAGCACAGGGGTGGTCCTGGGCTGTGTCCCATTTCCAGGCTGGCATCCTGGTGGGAAGGCGAGATAAGGAGGGATTCATCCACTCCCTCTGCCCAAGGAAGAGCCTCTTGTCACTGGAGCTTGTACTTCCCTCTTGGCTGCTCCATCCATCCTGCTGGATTTGGCTTGGCCCTGTGCAAATGCTTTAATTTTAATTTATTTTTGTTTTGTCCTCGGTGATGGGCAGCTTGGAGACCAGAATTATGGGAATTGCTGGGGTTTTGGGAGCCTGCTGGGAGATGCTTTTCAGGGTTAGGGCAAACAGAAGGGAAGGAAAAGGTGTTCTGGGGCTTGGTTTGGTTTGTTCTGACCTCTGCACCCCTAACTGGGAGGAAAAAATAGGAAAATGTAGGAAAATATAAATAATGGGATAAAAGATAAATGATAGGATAATAAGATGGTAAATAGTAGGATAATAGAAGAAAAATAAATAGGACAATAGAATAAAATTACAAGTAATAGGGTAAGAAAATTGGATAATAGAAGAAAATTAAATTGGATAATAGAATAAAATTACAAGTAATAGAAGAAAAATAAATAGGATAATAGAATAAAATGATAAATAATAGGATAAAAAATAAATAGGATCATATAACAACATGCTAAATAATAGGATAATAGAATGAAAAATAAATAGAGTAATACAGTAGCAGGGTAAATAACAGGATCATAGGATCTGCTCTCTACAAATACTGGCACACACAGGTGGAGGAGACAACTTTTCCAAAGGGCAGAACTGGAGTGAGGAATTGCTGCTTTTTAGGATGGCCTTTGGGATCAGGGCTCTGATTTATTAGTATTTATTAATTCCTGGAAAGGGCAGCGTGTAGGGCTTGTTTGTTCTTAAAGTAACAGCAATAATAATACTAATAAAAATTATTATGTAATTACATACAATATATAATAAAGCAATAAATATAAATAATGAATGTGTGAACATTACAGTATATATAAAACGTAATAAAAGAGATATTTACCATTTATATACATAAAATAGTACTGGGAGATGTGATGGCCACCAGCCTCAGAGCTTCTCTTCCTCTGGAAATGGAGGCTGAATCCAGGTGGGAATGCCTTCCAGGGAGATGTTTTTACCTGGGGAAGTGATTTGCAGTCCAGGAACTCAAGATTTGGGGTACAGTTTGCACTTGGGTGTCTACTCCTGGCTCCTGGGCACCTCCCCCCCACGTTTAGCCATCCCTCATCTATTTTTGAGCTCTGGGATCGTTGTCACCCACTGGAAACCACAAGGAAATGAGAGCCTGGAGTGCCAAGCCCCAGCGGGAGTGGGCTGGATGGATGCGCTTATTTTTGGCCCCAAAGTGTTCCTCCCTCTTCCCATGCCCTTCCCACGGCTTTTTCCTCGCACCAGAGATCCCGGTGGATCCTTCACCACCCAACCCTGGGTTGCAGAGCAGGACTGTGGGTGAGGATGGGATGCAGGAGCTCCCCTGGGATGCTGTCCCGGCGTGGGTGCCACAGGTGCCTCAGCCGGGCTGTTGTTCCTTGCAGGGAAAGTCGGGCAAGGATGAGAGGGAGACGCGGATGCTGCAGCTGAGGAGCCTGCAGTACCTGGAGCGCTACGTCTTCCTCATCCTCTTCAACGCCTACCTGCACCTGGAGAAGAAGGACTCCTGGCAGAGGCCCTTCAGCCTCTGGATGCGTGAGGTGAGGCTTTCCCTGGCTGTCACCTCCCTCAGCCTCATGTTTCCGGGGAAATACAGGAATTTACTGGGAAGCAGACACCCGTCCTTAACTTACATGTGATTTCTGGGGTTGTTGGGGCGTCGTCTGTGGTCCCTTTGCTCGCTGGGTTGGTGGCTCTCATGGAAAGCCACTGGAGATGGATGGCATCCCACCATGTGGATGGGGAGCTCTCCCACCCCAAACCTGCTCTGTTTCCCTGGTTTGAGTTTCCCAGGGGTTTAGTTGGGATTGCAGCATCTGGGGCTGGGGGACCACCAGCCAACCCTGCCTGGCCAGGACAGGTGGCACAGGGCATGGGAGGTCTGGGAGGATGGGGATGGTGGCACTGGATATCTGAGGGAATTGGGAACCAGCTGGAAAAATGGAATGGGGGGCAAGTGGGAGGCCCTAAATTATCCTTATGGAATGGGGGAAGGGTGGGTAAGAGACCCTAAATTATCCATATTTCCCGCTCAGGGGGGATATAGGCGCTGGATTTATTTGAGATACCTTGATTTTAATGGAAATGTGGGGGGGGGGCTGTAAATTTCCTAGGAAAAGGGACTTTGAAGGTGGAACAAATGGTGAGGGGGGGGGCAGAGGGGTGTGTGTGCTGGTGCCTGGGGGGTTATTCTGCATGAGGGAAGAGTCAGAGGGGAAAAGGAAAAGCTGGGGACATGGCAATTTTAATAACGCTACTATGATTCTAATATTTTATATAATTTTATTTATTTAAATTTTACTGCTGTGTGACTGTATTTTATTATTTTAAATTTTAATTTTTGTTATTTTATTGTATCGTTTCTATTGATGTGCTCTATAACTTCGCTTGTTTTTGTTTATTCTGTCATTTTCATCTTTTACCTCTATTACGATGCAGAGACCAGTTTTTCTCCCCCCTCCCGGGTTTGCCCGGCGCTATTGTGGGAAAAACCCGCATCCCTTCCCTTGCCTCCGCCGGCGCCGCTAATTCCTATTGGCATCTTTGATCCGCCGGGCGGGAGATGAAAGGGCGGAGCTGGAGCAGGAGGGGGGACGCCGGTGCCCGCCCCGCCCTGGCATCCCTGTTATGCCGGTGTTTGCATTGCCCGGCGGCCGCCGCTGGGGCTGCACCAGCTTTTGCGGAGATTTGGGATGTTTGCTGTTGGCTGGATGCGGGAGGCGTGCGGTTGAGTGCAGCGGTTTTTAATGCTGCACCTTTTGGGGCTGCACACTTTAGTGCTGCACCTTTCGGGGCTGCACCTTTTAAAGCAGCCCCTTTTGGGGCTGCATTTTCAGTGCATGGATTTACATCTGCCCTCTGTCCTCCCCCCCCCGTTTGCTGGTGCATCTTTGGGTGCAGCATCTTTTTGGTGCTGCATCTTTCTTTCGGTGCTGCATCTTTTGAGTGCAGCCCCAAAAGGCGCTGCCCCTTTTAATGCCACATCTTCAACTCGTGGGGCTTACATCCCCCACTCCCCCGTCTGCTGGAGGGGAGGGAAATACTCCCAACCTGCGCATACAAGGAGCCTTTGGCCCCCAGAGCGCCCCTTCCCGCTGCATAATCCCTGCGTTTTTAGCAAAAACAAGGCGCCATTGTAGCTTTTTGGCAGGAGGGTGCCAAAGCCAACAAACCCTGTGATGGCTGACCCCAGCAGCAAGGAAGAGGCTTAGAAAATGGATAAGCTGGGGCTGGAGAGAGGCTGGGGGAGCTGAAGGGGGTGGTACGGGGATGGAGGGGATGCCGGGGATCTTCCCCGCCCGTCTTCGCCCGGGAGGTGGCAAAAGCCTCCCCGAGGGGGAGGAGTTCAATCTTGCTTCTCCCTGTGTTTCCAGGTAGCGGCGGTGGCCGGGGTGTACGAGGTGCTGAACGAGCTGGGATTCCCGGAGCTGGAGAGCCTGGAGGGCAAAGCGCTGTGCACGCTGCGGGGCCGCTGGCAGGCGCAGGGGGCCGCGTCCCATCCCTTCCGCGGGGACTTCGCGTAGGGCCGGGGCGCGGGGGGACCCCTGCTGCTTTCTCTGGGGTGGGGAAGAGCAAAAAAAAGACTGTTTTCCCAAAATCCGAGGGTGTGGGGAGGGAGGGGGTGAGCCTCAAAGCTGCCTTAGGACGGGAGGATTTCTGGGGTTCTTTTGGACGCAATAAAAATATTGTAAATTAAAAATCGAGACCTTCCTCACTTCCACCCTGAGCGAGTGCAGCATTTACACAAATTTACATATTTATACACACAGAGGTGTATTTATGTGCATAAACACACACATGTACATGTCTATATACACATAAATATGTATATATAAATAAATATATATATATGGTTATGTATTTATGGCTCCATGTAGATATGGAGCCATAAACACTTGCAGCCAGAATTAGGACTCACAGAAATCCCAGTCACTTCAAACCTGGGTATTTTTAAGGCTTAGTTGTATTTGTTGGTTCTTCCCAACCCTTTTTAGTCGTGGATGGAGCTGGGGGAGTGGCAGCTGTGGTACCCAGTTTTGGGGTCCCACTTCCCCCTGCCCTGACCAAGTTGAGTGCCAAGGCAGTGCTGAGGGGGCTGAGATGCTCAGCAAAGTCTTAAAAGCAAAATTAGTGCCAGCGGGGTTTTTTTTTGTTTTTTAAGGAAAAGAGAAAGGAAAGAGTGAAAAACGTAGTTAATCCAAAGGAGATTTTATAAATGAAGGGTTCCAGTGCCCCCCTGGCCTCACAGTGGGGTGAGAGGAGCTTGCAGGGGCCAGGGGAAGTCGCTGGGCTCCTGTCCGGATGGAGGGAGGAGAGAATAGGATGGGAAGCACAAAAGCAGGAGCACACGCTCCGTCTGTCCCAGCAGCCGCTTTCATCGGCTGCCAGTGGCGGGAGGTGGCAGAAATTCAAAGGTGGAGGCTGGAAAGAAAAACAACGTTTTAAAATAGCAAAGCTCTGCTTTTTCTTCAGCCTTGGCTGTGGCAGACCCAGTTCCCAAAGGGTCCCTCTTTTTTTTTTCTTTTGGCTTAGCCACACATATTTGGGTGTGCTTTTTTTTTTCCTCCTTTCAGAAATACCTGCCTGAATGTTTTGCCCCTCGCTGAGCATTGCAGTGTTTGGATAACTTGCTGCTGATGCAGTCAGACAGTTGAGTGATTTCAAGAAGCTGTTGATGCTATTTTTTTCTCTTTTTCCTGCTCTTATTTTAGTTTTTAACAGAGAACATCCTCTCTATCCTCACATCTGCATTTATTCTGCCTTACCAAAAGAATTACCTGCGGGCTCTTTTGCTGCAAATCCATCCTCTTCTCCTGCCCCAGCACCAACCCTTGCAAGTCCTGCCTATTAGCCCTGTCTTAATTAGGCAGAGTTTTTAATTGCTTAGGAAATCCCAGCCTCTTTAATCTTGGTAATGAAGGCTGGAGCTTTGCATCACCTGGTTCGAGGGGCTGAAAGGCTCCTTTCCGCTTTCCCACCATCCTAACAAGAGATTTCCAAAGCAGGACTAAAGCGATTGCCTGGGAAAAAAAAAATCCTGGGAGATGGGAACGTGTTTGAATGTGAAAAATCAACCGTGCTGTGTTTATTCCTTCTTTTCCCCAGGCTGGGGAGGCAGAAACCTCTCTTAGATGAGAAGTTAAAACGTGGCTCTGAATGGCCTGGATTTTCTGTTGCGAGGGAAAAAGGTTGGCAATTCTGAAAGGATTCAGCCCGAGACAAAGCAAACAAGGGGTTATGTATCATATATTATATATTATGTAGGTAAAATATAGACTCACTATTGAGTGTATATTATATATTTTAAATGCTATCTATTATGTCTATAGCATACATTTTATTATATACACCATGTATATATAATATATAGATTTTATATATTATACGCAGTGATAACGATATCAAATACCCATTCTAGAATTACTCTATATAATGTAAATTCTAGAAACGTGAAATATATATTAAATATTGTAAATTCTATATAATAACAACCAGGAGCAACCTGGTCTGGTGGAAGGTGTCCCATGGCAGGGGGGTAAAAAGCAGCTGTTAATTGGATGGGGTTAATGAGCTGATCTCCAGCCTCACTGGGGTGCATTCCCTGGAGGAACAGCATTTCTTCCCAGGGAAGCACCAGCAAGAGGGTGCGTGGTCTAAAATACCTACAAAAAAAGAAACTCAGAGTGTGTTTTTACATTAAAAAAAAACAAGTGCTCGTCAATCAGTTTTATTGCTTTTCATGAAAGCTGGTTTTCTGCAAGTTTCTGACCCTCAGTTAACTCCTAATTCTCCACTCTCCTCACCTTGTTCAGGGCTTGGAGTGTGGGAATACAGCCGAGGGGATCGGAGGTTATTTTTGGGGTAATTAAATATTTAAATTCCAGCCAGCAGTCCAGAGGGATTTATTTCAGGGCAGGAAACACGGATCTGTGGCTGGTTTTCTGCTCTGTTGGTGTTGATCGCAGATCTGCATCTCATTTCCAGGGGAACACAGGGCATCCCTACATCTCTGGGTGCCGTCACCTATTTTTAGGGCTTTGTTTTGTCTACAAACCCTTTTTCCCAAACCTGCAGGCTCATAGGAGAATGGGAAATGCTCTGTGTTGCAGCCAAGGGGAAGCACCAACACTCCCCAAAATCACCCCACTGCACTCTTGGCTGTACATACAGGCTGGGGTGGGTCACAGAAGCTCTTAACATCCCTTAAAAAAACCCCAATCCACCCCTTATTCCACCTATGGAAAAAGTTATTGGTGGCATTGGTGATGGTGGGACTTAGAGGCGGTGAAATGTGGAGCTGGAGGACACTGAAAGGGGGCCCAGAGCTGCCTCAATAAATGGTGCAGGTGGGTCTTTTGCCTGCGGCAGAGAAAAGGAGAAAGATTTTACTTCTACGTTTATCTATATTGCCGTAGGAGCCCTGCCCACGTGCTCCGGGCTGCACCGCACCATTTTCCCAGAAAACACCCAGGATGCCGCATCCCATCGGCTCCTCCCCTCCACCCCGCAGCCTCAAGGGGAGTGAGGACAAATTGTCCTCAGGTGGGACCTACCCTGAGCCCCTCCCTGGGAGCTCAAACCCAAACCAGGGACACCTGTAACCTCCCCCTCCCTCCCCCAGTTTCCACTTGCGTTTCCCCCCTCGCTGCTCAGATGCCTTGAGCATGGAGCAAAGGAGGGATGCTCCTTCTTCCACACCAAAATACCCTGCGTCATCGTCCGAGGATTTTTTGGCCGGTTTGGGAGTCTGGCTCCATTGTCTTTTATAAAATAGTGGTTTAATGACTTCTTTTCCCCCTTTTTTTCTGGCTACAGTGTGGGGGTAATGTGGCAATGGGGCTGTTTGTTGCTGTGCTACTGCCTAATGAGATTATATTTCACATGGATAATTAATTAATGGATTATTAACGCTTCTATTTGCCTTCCCCATCCCTGAGGTTTTGGGGTATGCTGGTATGTCCTTTCCAGGTTTTTCTCTGCAGCAGATGTGCTGCACTTGTCTTCTTGTCTTATAGCAAAGGCCATGATTGAGGGTGTAATTAAAAAAATGTATAAATTGAGGCATGGTTAACCTGTAACCATTGGCTGAATGGTATTTGCTATTCATACAGGGACAAAATCTGTCTTTTAAATCCCTATTAAAACGTATTTTAATATAAAATACTTCTTCAAAAAATAGAGGGAAAGCTTTTTGGAACAGAATAAAACCCCTGTGACTTGAGATGTGGGGAGTTCAAGGTCAAAATCTACCTTGGAAGTGGAGGCATCCCCAAATCCATTCCCCCTGCGAGGACGTGGGTACAGAGGTGCTTTCTCACTGCTCAGCTTTTGCCTTTGGATGGAGCTTTTTGGTGTGAGGAATGTTTTGGGGGAGCTTTGCACCACGTGTACTCTTGGATCGGCTACCTCCTTCCAGAGAAAGCAAAGCTTTCTGCCAGAAGCCTTTTTTTCTGGGAGAATAATAATATAGATAATAAATAATTATATAAATCGGCTGTGTGGGGAATGACAAGGTGGCAAGAAACTTTATCCCAACCCCACCATCTCTCTGTGAAACTCCCCCTGAATAAATTGGCCTGGGAGATCCCCTTTCCTTTGAGATTATATTTTTTTTTTACTCCAAAAAGTGCAAAAATACAGCTGGTCTTGGCTAGATTCTCCTGTCCTGCATCTTTGCATCAGACAGGGGCCCTGGCAAAGGGACCCCTCTTTGGGATTCACAGAGGTAGAAGGAACAGGGCTGCTCTGACCTCAGCCAGGGATTTTATTCCTCCTCCTCCTCTTACGGGTGAGTAGAAATCCTTGGAAGCTGAACTTCACGTGTCTTTATGTTTTTTATCCATCCAAAAGGGAAAATGAGCCGAGGAGCCAATATTCCACTGGCACGTGGAGCTGCAAGGGGAAACCTGCCACAGCCCCAGGCAAATCGCTGCAGCTATCAGGGGCTTCAGGGCTGTGTTTTTCCCTGAAAATCCCCTTTTCCCCTCTTTTTCTGCCCAGCTGTGGCAGCTCTGCCAACTGTATCCAAGTCCCACAGCCATCAGCTTTTCAAGGCCCAGGTCAGGAGTCTTTCCCTTTAATTTTGGTGAAAATTAAGGGTGTTCAGGGCTGGGGGTGATAGAATTTCTATTTACAGCAGCAGGGAAGAGGCATGTTCTGGCTCGGGGCCACCACGAATAGCTCTAGACACGAGAGCTCTCAAAATGATATTAATAATAATAATAATAATTTCCATGTTTCCCTTGCTGGGATGTCCCCCTCCGGCAGAACTCCCCGACGAAACCTCTGCACGGGGAGCACATCTGGGTTTCATTTTACAGCTGAAGAATAGTAATTAAGATGCTTTTGCAGAGCCAGGGCTTGAAAAACTAAAAATAAAAGCCATATAGGCACAGTACCAGACCTCCAAGCACTAGAAACTCTCCTTTCCCCCCGTTTTCACCCTCCCTGGACCCCTGGGCATGGCCAAGCCCCCTGTTGTTGTGGGGAGCAGAGGCAGGAATAAATCATGGGCTGAAAGGGGATGGTGCAGAGAAAGGGGGATTTTTGGCTAAATCCAGAAGAGCAATGGAAATGCTAACCTGTGTAGAGGGTGGCAGCAAGGGGAGGTTTTCCAAAGCTCCGAAAACTACGGACATCATGCAAAGCATCGGGCTTGGCTCCTTTCTTGCAGCAAAATGTGTATGAACCACGGACCCCAGACTTGGAATGACTTTCTCCCTCTATTTCTCACTTTTCTTCCATGAATATTGCAGGGCAAGGGGAAAAAAGCAGCTGTTTTCCAGCCCTCCACCACCTCAGGGTGCTTCTGGCCCCAAGCAAATGAAAAATTAATTTTCCCCAGCTCGAGCTAAAAGAGGAGATGGGGCTCAATGAGATTCACTCAAAAGCACTCGCTGGCAGGTGGGGGTCATGGTGGAAAAATATCCGTAGGCTGAGGGGATGAGCAAGGCCCTGGGGACTGGGAAATGCTCAGGAGTTTGATTTAAGAGGTTAAAAAAAACCCCAAAAATGGATTTGGGGTTTACGTGGCAGCAAGCTTAATCTTAGCAGGAGGATGATAAAAAATTAATAAGGTGGTCAATGTGTGGAGAAGGAAAGGCTCATCTGGGGGAGATGCTGGGCAAGGTTAACCTAGTTTGTATTGTGTGTCAGCAGGGAAAAGAGAAAGGGAAGGGCTGGGAATGCCAAGGTGGCAGGGATGGATGTCTCCCACCAGCCAGGCCTGTGGCCAGGCTGTGCCAAGCCCCAGAGCTGAAGTGATGGTGGTGGGATTCCTGTCCTAGGTTTGGTCTTAGCTCTGGTGAGGAGAGGTTTAACACCCCCCTGGATCCCATGGATAGGCCGCACACGTTTCTCTTGGATGCCACAGCCATCAGGGAGCTTTAAGGCTCTGTGGTTTTGGGAAGGAGGATTCCATGGGTTTCCATTCACGGCAGCAGGAGCTCCTCACCCTGGCGACTGCCTCAGTCCCACCAAGGTGCTGCTGACCTGGAGTTCAACATCTGCTGCAGCTGTGCTGCATCTTGCGTTGCAGTTAGAAAAACAAGGATTTTTGGGGTTATTTTCTGCTTTCTCATCGTCGGGACCCGGCCCCGCCGGCGGAGCTCTCTCTGCGGCGCGGTTCCTAGAAGGAGAGCAACTTTTTCCCTCCTCCTTTCCAAGCCTCTGCCGCTGACAGTAGGGGCTGGAAGCCATCCAGGGCTGTCGGTATAAATCTCGCTGACCTTGTTTCACCATCCCTTAACTTGCTGCTCAGCCAGGACCGGCGTCAGCTTCCACTTTCTGGCTCATTTGCCCCTTTTCCAGCTTTACAGTTTGGGTTCCTGAGCTTGTCTGCTCACCCCTGGGTGGGCAAGGGAATGAGGGGGGACTCTCAGCCCCTAGAAAACCTCCCAGCGAGGTTGCCAAGGCAAACATCTTGCAGGGATTTGCAGATGCAGCTGTAGCTGAGGAGAAACCCTGCTCAGGGGGGCAGTGAGATGCAGTTTGGTGGGATGAGGGAAAGATGCTTCTGTTTGGATTGGGCTGAACACAGGGCTCTGATCCCAAAAAACACTGCCTAGGTGCCACCAGGAGATGAGCCTTGGTAAGATTCGAGCTCCGTTCCCACCATGATGTGCCTATACAGGAGTTTGTTGCTCTCCAGAGGTTTCTTGCTGTCGTCTTTGTGTTATTCCCAGCCTCCTGCGGTAACTCGATCTCATCTTTACTGTCCCGTTGCTTCCAGGGGTTTGGCTGCAGGGGAATGGCCTCATGTCTCAGCTTGTGGGATGCTGGGCTCACTGAGGAAGCAGAGAGGATGGCAGCCTTTGGAGACGTGGGATGCAGAGCAGCTGGTGATGGGGACAAGGTAGGAAGAGGCGGTTTCCCACCCTGGCTGGATCAGCTGCTTTGCACACCCAGCTCTCTCTTTCAGGTCCTGGAAAAAGTCATTGAGAGCTTGGGTCCTCCCAGAAGTCCACAGCACTGTGTGCTACATCCATACAAAGCCCTTCATTTTCCAGCTCCAGTAAAGCCCCCTCCTAAAACCTTGTGCTGATTCAAGTGTGTTTGGGGCCTCGTGGAAGAACACTGCCATTGTCACTTGGTTTTGTGATAGCATCCAGAATCTTTGGGATGCTGGCAGGAAGAGTTTGGTGGCAGGATATATCAGGGCTCATATTTCCCCCAGGCCAGACTTGCAGCTCTGAGTTTGTGCAAGAAGTGTCCAGGGGACCTGAGGGATGTGCAAGGCATGGCTCTGCCTGTACAAATCTGAATGAAAAGCCCAGAAGCCTTTAAGTTGTATCCCGGGACCTTTTTGGAGGATTAGGGCAGCTAATTGGACTTTATTCTGGGTGTACCACAAGCTTGGAAAGCACCAGCCTGAGTAGGGGGGAGGTCAGAGGATATCAGAAGGCACAACAGATATCTGTGCATAGAGGGAAAGGGCTGTAGGAAAGCCAGGAAAATCCAAGTAAACGACACAAAGCCTCCTTGGTGTTAAGCAGCTGCAAGAAATATACAGATTAACCAGGAGGAAAAACTTTCCAGGATCAGAACAGCAAGACGTGGCAAAAAAACACCCCACAAACAAACAAACAAAACCTCCTGGGGGCTTGTGGAGGCTCCCTCCATCTTTGGAGGTCTTAAAGTAGGGATTAGGGAGCGATCTGCCAGGAATGATCGTGCCTCGGGGCAGCCGGAGACCAGATGATGTGTCTGTCAGTTCCCTCCCTGCCTCCAAGAGCCGGACTTGCGCTTCTCCTGCTCCTCTCCGGGACGAGCACAACATCTTTGTCACTCTCCTTGGTGGTCTTCCGGCAGGGCTCCTAAAAATCCCCCCGGAAAGAGCTGAAATCCTGGAAAAGGGGTGGTTTTCGGCCAGGGGCTGCTGTAGAGAAGGAGGGGAAGATGCTCAGGGGGGTTTTCTCTCCCCTCCTGCCCCGGTGCTTCAGCAGCTGCTGTTTCCTGGTCTAATCCCGGGGCAGCTCCGCGTGTCTGAGGGATGAGGTCATGCTCGCTCACCCACAGCCCGCCGTGCTTCTGCTCCCATCCCTCCCCTTGGAGAGCAGGGTGGGATTGGAGCCTGCTGAGGCTCCAGGTCCCCGCACGGTGGGTTTGGGATGCTTCCCTAACCAAGCTTTGCCCTGCTCTGGGCATGGATACGTTGCACCTGGATGGGGATAAGTGTCAGGTAAAACCCCTGGCTGTGCCCCCTGCCCATTTTATCTGTGCCTAGGATGCTAATCCATCCCTCCCAGTGCTTCTCCTTCCTTCTTCCAGCTGTTTTTAAAACCTCAGACTAACCCGAACAGCTGGAAAACACTTTTTTCCCCCCTTCTTCTCCTTCTTTAAATTTTTTTTGCAAATTTGACCACTTCTTGCCAGAAATCAGCCCGTGGTCCGAAGGTGGTTGTGCAACCTGAGTGCAGGGGCGGCTGTTTCAGAGCCTTTTGGATTAACAAACAGAAGGTTTAAACCTCTGGGAAGAAGAAATGTTGCGAGCTAGGGCTGGAAATATAGTCCTGGCTTCTTACTCTGGTAGATCCCAAACTCCTGGCTCCCAAACTCATGATATTATGGGCAGAAAAGCCAGTTTAGGTAATTGGTGGAGATTGCTATGATTTTATTAGCCCTAGTGCCCTCCCCTCCAGGAGGTTTGCAAGGCTGAGCAAAACAACCAGTGCCCATAAAGGCACAAAAATAGACCCAATTAAGTGGGTTTGGGTTTTTTTTTTTCTTGTAAGGAATACTTCCAGCCTTTTGTGAAGGTTTTTCCAGTCCTCAAATTCAAGATTAATTGTATTTAGTGGCCAATAGCTGCATCTACTGCTGGTGGAGGGCGACCATCCCGTGTGGGGATTTGGAACACGTCACCTGGGCTCTGGCTCCGAGTAGTACCCGGTGGGATGGGCAGGGCTTGGACACTGCATTGCTCCAGGATGGCCAGAAATTGGCACTGCCAGGTGAAAATCAGGCTTTGGGAATACTGGCTGGAGCCTCCTGCAGGAAAAGGAGCCTGATTTGGCATTTTAAAAGCAGCAGCTGTTGTCAACTTTCTTCTCTGGAAGCTGGGAAGCAAAACTGCTCCTCCCCAGGCCTAGAGGTCACCTAATAAATGGGAAAGTTCCCAGACCCATGTCACTGGTAAATCTCAAGGCTGAAGAGGGAAGCCTTGAATCATGAAGAATTCCAGGGTGCATTATCCATGGAGGAAATGGGGACACGAGATAAAATAGCACCCGAGGAGGGGAAAAAACAGGAAAAGGCACCTTTTGGACTCCAAAATGGAAAGGAAAAGGTTAAGCCTAAAGTCATGGAGAAGGGTGGGACAGAGTTAAAGGCTGGGAAAGGCAAAGGCAGGAGGCAAAGAGGAGAATAGAGGGACCAAAGCAAAGGGGAAGGACAGGAGGGAAAGGACAAGGGGAAGTTGCCTTGCTGCTTCACTCTCCATCCTCTGTGACAAGAACTGAGAAGAAAAAGGCTGGAATGAACAAATTTTTCTGACTTAAATGATGGTGTATTGATAGAGATAACACAAAAATCCACACTAATCATTTAATATTTCGGGCAGGTGGGACCAACAGGTAGGGCTGGTGCCACTGTGTGGGTGACAAACGAACATCTCGTCATCTGGGAGCCCGAGAGATCCCTTTGGAAGTTGTCTTTTCACCACATCCAGCATGTCATAGGTACCCAAATCTATTTAATTATTATCTTTAGAAGGTAATAAATGGGGCAAGTTGTGTGTCAGCTCATCGCCATTGTCATTCAGCCAAAGTTATGCTGCCAAAGCCAGAGATTTGGTAACATCAGGGGAGGCATGAATGTCTAGAGGGACTGGATGAGTTCACAGATTTTGTGGATGAAGAAATAGTTTTTGCCTCTGAAAAACAGTAATTAAACAATGGTTTGCAGAGCTGTCCTTCATAAGTAAAGTGTGTCCTTTATTACATGTTTCATCATAAATCTATTCAGTCAAAATAAGGGCTTGTTCCAGCTTTGATGCTCCAGCAGGTGCATATCTTCCGAAATCACCCAAAATGCTCAGAGCACAAATTTTTCTTCCAATTCTTTTGCAAAGAATTTCTCGCAGGTCATTTCTCCTCTTTAATTATAGATTGCACGAAGCAACAGGAGCATGAAAAGACTTAAATTGGGAATTAAAATCTGTTTTTATTCCAGCTTGAAATTCTCTACTTGAAATAAGTGTATTCATCTCTCCTTTTGGAGTCATCCTGTGCCTTTACCTACAGGGAATTTTGGACTGGATTTTGATCACCAAGACCTCAGCTTCTCCTCTTTGCCCCAAAACCCAACCCAATCACCCAGCTGGAAGGCAAGGCTCTCCACCCTCCTCTGGAGCGATGCTCTGGCAGTATTCCTTCTGGATAACACGACCTCAGAGTGATGCTTCACCAGAAATGGCTGCAGCAGGACCATCTCCAAGGGGTTCTCCATCCCCACGTCTGGATCCTCCTTCCAGCACCCAGCAGCCCCATCATCCTCCTACACCAGCAGTGGAGGTAAGCAGGGTGTTCCAAAGGTGGCTTTTCCCAAATGGTGATCCTTTCCTACCATTCCAGGCATTGCTGTTTTGATGGGTTGGGAACAAAGCTCCAACTGAGGTCCTACCAAGGAAATCCAAAACCAGAATCCTAATTCCTGATGGGAAGCTTGCAGGCTGGCACGCTGTTTTCCCTCCTTGCCTTTTCCATCGTGCCCTGGCCTCTGTGGCAGCTTGGCTGACAAGTTCCTCAAGGCAGGAATTACCTCTTGGGAAAGCTTTTGGGTTGCTCAGTGTAACCCAAACAGCCGCTGGGCCCCAGGGGAGTACAATCCAAGCACAACCAGCACAACTGGTGTTACTGGTGCTGCAACACGGCCCCCTCCCTGGAGCTGGCCTTGGAGTCCTATCCAGAATGAAAAGATAGCCAGACACAGCAAATGCAAATGGTGCCAGGAAGTATGTTCCTCTGTGGTGATGGATGCCCCATCCCTGGAAGTGTCCCGGGCCAGGTTGGACATTGGAGCTTGGAGCAACCTGAGATAGTGGAAGGTGTCCCTGCCCATGGCAGGGGGTGGAATGAGATGATCTTGAAAGTGCTTTCCAACCCAAAGCATTCCACGATTCTATGATGTGGGAAGCCCTTTTACCACAGTGCTGGATTTGTTGAATTCTATTGAGTTTTTTAGGGGAGTACTTGATTTATTTGCCCCTTGTCAGGGTGGTGAGGAGGAGGAGCCTGAGGAAGCACAGCACATATTGAACTGTGCAGTCCCACCTCCGGAGCTTTGGTGCTGCCCTTTGGAAAACCCAAGGGGTGTCGGTTTTCCTTGGAGAGCCAGCAAGTTGGCATCCAGAAACAAGGCCAGAACCTCCTTCCATCTGTTTCCACCTAAAAACAGGGGGAGAGGGAAGAAGGGAAAATTAAATGGAATCATGGAATGGTTTGGGTTGGAAGGGACCTTAAAACTATTTTTTTTTCAACCTCCTGCCATGGGCACGGACACCTTCCACTATCCCAGGTTGCTCCAAACCCCCTCCAACCTGGCCTTGGACACTTCCAGGGATGGGGCATCTTCAATTTCTCTGTTAGGGATGTTTCCACACCTGGATGTTTCCAAACAGGATGTTTACCTCCAGCTCACGCGGCGGCAGCGCTCTAAGTTGGGAGACAATTTGGCTCTCCCTATGGAGCGTCTCCGAGCGGGGTCCCGCTCCAGCGAGGGGCCGGGAGGTGGGATTTGGGGAGAGCGGCAGAGCTGGGGGGCTCCCCGGCTCCGGGAACGTCTCGCCTTTGTTCGGGCAGCGGTGGAGCAGGGCGTCCGCGGGGCGGGGAGGGATGGAGAGGCGGGATGGTGGGAGGGAGGAAAGGAAGGAGGGAGGGCTGCCCGAAAAGGCTTTTTTTTTTTTTTTTTTTTTTT
>NW_024580661.1:2675578-2745746 GCF_017639235.1 Corvus kubaryi | reverse complement strand
CAAATGGATTATCTGCGGCTGGTGCTCTCCTGCCTCGTCCCCCTGCACGGCTGCCTGGCCGCCGGCAGCGCCCCAGGTACGGCCGCTGCCCCGCGGGCGGGGGGCCCGGGGTGGGGGGGAGTTGACAGGTGGCTGCACCCCGGAGGATGGGGAGAAGGGAGAGACTGGTGGGTGGGTTAGGTTTCAATGGGAATTGGGGGAGATGGAGGCTGGGCGAGAAATAGTTGGCGTGCTTGGCGTGCGAGGGGACGTCAGCCCGAGTTCCTTCTGCTACGTTGGACGCACCCGCTTAAAACTACAAAGCAGAGCTGGGTCGGGACGGAAAAGCAGCTGTCGGGTTTATCGAGCTCCGGCGGTGCTCGCCAAAGGCTCCCCCGGCTGGGTTGGCCACCGCGATCCCGGCGCCTGAGCGGGATGCTCCGTGCCCACGGCCCTTTCCCTCGGCGCTGTCTCCGCAGAGCTCCTCCTGTCCGGCAAACTCAGCGAGTATGGTGTGATCGTCCCGTTCAGCACCGACTGCCGGGGTCGCTTCCTGTCGCACGTGGTGTCCGGCGAGGCGGCGGCGGGGCTCGGCCAGCCCGCCTGTCCCCCGGCCCCGGCCCCGTCCCGCCGCCGCGTCCCCCGCAGCCCCCCGGATGAGTCCCCCCAGCGCCGCTTGCTCTACTTCAACGTCACGGTTTTTGGGAAGGAGCTGCACCTCCGGCTGAGGCCCAACCGCCGGCTGGTGCCACCGGGAGCCGTGGCAGAGTGGCAGGAGGATTTTGAGGTCCTTTTCCGGGAACCCCTCCAGCAGCGGTGCCTATTCACCGGTGACATCTCCGGGATGCCTGGAGCCGCCGTGGCCATCAGCAACTGCGACGGGCTGGTAAGCTGGAGGCTGGCGGGGTGGTTTGTGTGTGGTGCCCGTGTTTTGGTGTGGTTTCCTCTTAAGAGGTGAATCGTGGTGTTCTGAAATCTGATTTTTTTAGTGATGCTTTAGGTGTCTGTGCCATATGTTGCCCTTTAGCCCTTGACTGCTGCAGGTCCCTCCTCCCCACGTGGCACAGGGTGTTCTACCTACTCCATCAGCGTGGTCTGTGCACCAATATTTATTTAAAAGGCTTGGGAAAATTGCCAGTCCTGTGCCCGAACTGCTTCCTGCCCGGATGCTGTTACATCCATGGGCCGTGCCCAACCTCTGGGATGGGGACACATGCTCATGGTGGTGCTGCTCCATCCTTGCCCGCCTATGTTTTACCTTGGGACTGCTCCAGGAACTTTTCCTCTGCGTTTCCCACCTCTTAAATGATGCTGTGTGAGCTTGAGCACCTCCTGAAATCCTGAAAAGCTGACTGTAAGCTGCAGTCTGGCTCCCACCAAGCATCTTTTTGCGGGAGGACATCGGGTTTTTCTTTCTAATCACTCGAGGGCTCAGAGGCTCTTGGCTTTCTGAGCAGAGTTCAGCATCAGTAACTTGGTGCCACAGCGCTTTAATTCCTTTAAATGGCTCTGTTACCTCCTTATCCCCGGCATCTGCTCTGCCTGTGGGTTTCCTACCTTTGATACGCTTGGGGAAGTGCTTATTTTTTAATACCCTTGGCCTGTTGCCCTTCAGATTTTCTTTGAGCCATTTAAATCTTGTTTACGTGCCAGCATTTGCTGTTTTCTCCTGGTACCACTTAAAGCTGCTGCTGGGTTGGAAGAAATGTCTTATTTTGTGCCTTAAAAAAATTTTTTTTTAGATATTTCTTTTTTATTTGCTTTATTCTGGGAGTTCCTTAAGTCAATTTTGGCCACCAGCACAAACAATTTGGCATTCCTTTCTTTTTATACAGCGCCTGATGTTACTGTACAAGCAGAAATGATAGAGCAGCAAAGCTAGAAATACCTATTTTGCCTACATATAGGAATTAAATTTTTTTAGCACATAATCCACACCTTTTGAAGCATCCTTTTGGGAATGGGCTGAGGCTGTGAACTTGCAGACATTTCTCTGGGACATGGATCACACTGGGGATGACGAATGTGGGCAGGCTTGGAAGCTTTAAAGGCATTTCCTATGGACCCAGCAAATAGTGCTGAGTTTGGAACAGAGACCTGGATTTGAATCGTGCAGGTTCTGTTGCAGATCTCATTCCCTTTGGCATCATGAGCAAGGGGATGCTGGAAGCGATCAGCAGCTGATCCGTGTCCTGCTGCGGCACAGTTTTGGGGAATTTTCTTGCCCAGAGCCCACTCTATTGTTAGTGTCAATCCCAAGCGGGCTTTAATTTAACTTTCCAGGCTTTTCTAGGCTTTAGCCCCAAGTTTTCCCATCCCAGCCCCTTGCACACCTTGTCAGTTGTCATTCTTTTTGCCCGTGTTCCAGCTGGGTTAGGATGTAGCTTGTACCACAGGATGCTTTTCCATGTGGATTTATGCAGCCATATCCTGCTACCCATGGTACCGCAAGCCCACTCTCTTAAGTCCATGTAAAGGAAGAAGTGGCTTTTCCCCCATGATAAGGATTTGTTGGTTTTTTTTCTGTTTCCTGCAATAACTTTATTGCTTGGTGGCCAACAAGCCAATATCCTGGCTTCAGCCAGGAATTTCACATGGTCTGGTGAAGGACATGAGGCTGAGGGGACAAGCAGGTGCTCTGCCTCCTTCCACAGTAGAGTGGATTTTGTGATACATCCAACGTCACAGTTGGTTTCTCTTTTCCATGGGTTTTCTGGCTGTATGGTGCTCTGGCTTAAGTGAGTCTGACAGCTTCTATCTGCTCAGGACCCACCTGCTTTGGAGGAGTGGGGAGATCAAGAGGGTTCCCAAAAAGCAGTGAAAAGAGCTTGATTTAGGACATGGAGCAAGGAACGTAACCAAAACCTGGTTCTAGGTGTGGATGGAGGGGAGGATGATGTTAATGACCCATCGGAGAAGCAACAGAGCATCTGGGAGGGATGTACTTGGTCAGGAATGTTGCTAATGGGCTGGAGGAAACTCTTCCATAAGCAAGGGCCCTGGAATTCCTGTGGACTTCTGCTGGAAGTTGTCCACGAGCTTTGGAAGGGGACTGTGGCTTTTTCATCCCGGTATAGTGCGCGTGGGAGGCACAGGGCCGCTCTTGGCCACCAGTTCCTGGTCAGAGGAAGCGCTCCGGGATGCTGCGGATGAGGGCTGTGTACACAAAGAGATTAGGCTGTGTATAAACGGAGACTGAGATTATAAATAACGAGAAGGGGGTGGGGGCTGGAAGAAAAAAAAACCAACCCAGCTCTTGAAAAAGAGAATCCGCGCAAAGTCTTTCCGAAATCCATATTTAGCCATGTAAGTGAGCCGATCCCTTTCCCAGATGCCAGACTCATGGCACCTTCCACGGCTGTCATTCGCTGCGGGCATCCACGCGTGAGAATCCGGCCTTTCATTTTTTTGCAAGGGTGTCTCGTACCAGGGAGGGAAGATGCTGTCGCCCATAGCATAATTTCAAAGCTGATCTAAGCCACCAAATTCCTGACTGGTAAAGTAGCGTTAGGCAGAAATCTCCGCCGGCGGACACGTCTCGCTGCAGTGGAGGCATCCCAGATTTTTCCTCGCCGGCTTTAGCAGCATGTGGTCGACCTTGCTTCCTTCCTGCTTTGCTGGTTGCAGGGATGGGTGAAGGATTATCATCCACAGACACCATATCTGTGGGCCCGACTTTTCCCTGGGGTGATTTGCCGTAGCCCTGCAAACTGTAGAGCCAGCGTTTTCCATCCCCGTGGCCCTGGCTTGCTTCAGATGGGTGGCAGCAGATAAGCAGAGCACAAAAGCCCTCAGAAACAGTAATTAATAGGAAACAGAGGGAGAAACAGCCCTCCAAAATGATGCCCCACTGAAAAAAGTGTGACTTGGTCATCCAGGGTTTTCCTTGCAGTTCCTGAGCTGTAGGGTTAATTTTGGGGAGAAAAAGGGTGCGAAATGTCCATTTGGTCACATAGATCCCACTGGATTCAGCTGGTTTGGGTGTTACATGGGTATGAGGGCTTTTCTCCCAGGTGATAATCCCAAGTTTTGGCAGTGAGATGTAAAACAGGCCCTGTTTGGGCTGAAAACCCAATTAATTAATTAATTAATTAGCACTGAGCGTGTGTCCATGTCCTCACTCCACCAGGAGCTACATTTGAGGCCTGGCTCGGGTCACCTGGCAAAGCCTGGTCTGTAGCCACCCCAAAAACCTCTTGCCTGGGCACGAAGAGCAGGGAGAAGGAGGCGAGGAAAGCGAAGTGTTGTGTTTGGTGGGCTGCAGAGCCTGTGCTGCAGAGAGGCACCAAAATAGTGATGGAGCAGCTCTGGGCCATGCCTGATGCCCTCTGGATGGAAGGGGAGCACTGTTATCCATGGTGCCTGTGTTCACGCTGCCTGGTTTTCTAGGACTTTTTGTCCAAATTAAGTGTGAATCTTGTAGGAAAAATACGCACTATGCATGCAGCTGTATTTCCCCCTCCTGTTAGCTTCCCTGGCCGAGGGCAGCAGCTTTATTAATTTTTCCACGTCTCAGCTCTGTTGAAGTGTCAGAATTTCCTGAATTCCTGTGGGAGTTGGAGTTTTTTACCCAGTGGTGGAGGAGGAGTTTCTTACCCGGGTCCTGGGGGGTCCCCCTTAGTGAGGCTGGAGTTCATCTCTCCCTTAGCCTGGGGAGACACAGGAGAGCTGGAGAAGAGATTTCACCCTCTGTGAGCTGGCAGGAGTGAGTTTTCCCTCTTTCCAGTGCCACTGTCTTTAAAGGGCCATTTTCTAGTTTGAGATTACCTTCATTGAGAGCTGCAGACAGCATCTCATGTTGGAAAGAGCAGCGATGATAGTCCCACCAATCGATTTAATGCGATTTGGTATTATTCAACCAAATTAAAATCAACGGTGGGAAGCACATGACTAATCGATCACTGAGGATGGGATTGGAGTCTTGGAAAAAGCCCAAGAAAAGCTGAGTGGGACTTTTTGGGTGCCATCTGACCTTTTCCTTCTGCCTCTCTGCTGTTACAACCCTCCCAAAATGCTGAAACACAACCCGAGCCGCTCCTCTTTAAGAGCGAGCAGGTCGGTGCGTGCCTCTTGCAATGGTGTTTTCTGGGTTGTTTTGGTTTTTTAATTTATTTTTGTGAACATCAGGGTTCACAGGTGCTGCAGCTTCTGTTTCATTTCTTGGGCTGCTCTGATCAGATGGGCACACAAATCCATGTGTTATCGCCTTTGCTGTCGGTCAACCCCGGAGTCAGCGGCGCGTTGCATCCCACCTTTGGGAGAAAGTCTGGGCTGCTTTATTCCTTGAGCCAGATATAATTAGTCACGAGCTGTAGAGCAGCTCAAACCCAATTGGGCTGCAGCTTGGGACCAGGCTCTTTCACATTTTAATCCAGCCTTGCCCCAGCGCGGCGGCGCGGCTTTCCTCCGGCCGCCTGACTCAGCAAGTCCTGGCTTTCACCCTAAACCCATAAACCGGCTTTGGGGTGCCTGGTCCCAGCTGAAACGCCCCGTGGCAGGGCTGGGAGGGGGTAGTGGTGTCCCAGCAGAGCTCCTCCTGGGGCAGGGGCTGCTTCTGCTCCTTCTCTTATTGTATAAGAAAGAGCGATGGCTTGGAACTGGAAATTAGGAGAACTTCTTCATGGAAAGGGTTGTCAAGCCCTGGCGCAGGCTTGTGTTCCCCGTCCCTGGAGGGATTGAAAAGATGTATAAATGTGGCACTTGGGGACGTGATTTAGTGGTGGCCTTGGCAGTGCTGGGTTAATGGTTGGACTTGATGATCCTGGAGGGCTTTTCCAGCCTAAAGGCTTCCATGATTCTGTGCCCTGCCCCATCGTCATGGCCTTGCCCAGCCATTACTGAACCTGACTTGTGGTTTGACTCCTTGGCTTGTTCTCTGCCTCATCACCACCACCCTGCCTGATGCCCCAGACTCCTGGCTAAACCTGGCTGTGCTCTCCATCTCCTTGGCTGAGGGTGGGGTGACAATCCCTGGCTGCCCTGGTTTGACCTGGATGTCTCCTGTGGGAAGGACCTGGGATACATGTGTCAGGCAAGGACTTGGATTCCTCAGGAAGGAGGTAAAACAAAACCAGCCAAAACCCTGCTTTGCAGCAGAGTTGAGCAGTTAATAAAACCCAAGTGGAGCAGGAAATTTGATGGAATCCAACAGAGCCAGGTCGGCCATTGCCTGATGAATCCAATGGGACGTGAACGTGAAGGGGACCCAAAGAGCCAGGCAGGTCTGGAAGAGCCCCAGCCTCTGTCCAAAATATATCTCTGTATATATTTTACTTTTATTTTATTTGATTTGATGAAAACCACTCCAGCACCCCAACACCCTTATGAGGGCTTCGGTAGGTACATGCTGCCAAAGGCTTTGCTCCAGGAACAGATCCATGTGTTCTGCCGGCGCTTTCCAGGCAGCTCTTCAACAGCGGGCAGCGCCGGAGGAAGGAACGCACGCGTGCGCCATGGAGGGAGCTGGGAAAAATGCCGAGCTGGGGGGGCTGCCCATGGGATGGAAGCCAAATCCTGGTGATCCTTTTCCTTGCCCGAGGTCTGAGCCGGCCGGCACTGCAGGGTGTGAGCGCTCAGGCTGATGTAAGGGGGATTTGATGGGAGCTTGGTGTTAATTAGGAGCAGGTCGGTAGCCAGGACAACATTTCCAGCGATCTTTGCCCTGTCATTCATCTTTCCTGTGTTTGGGAGGTGGAGCTGTAATGCTTTCCAGCTTCTGCTCTGACAGGATTCCCCTGTGTTAATTCCCAAGCGCTTCATGGGGCAGAGGGAATGGTTTCTCTTTCCTTCTTGTTGCAGCTCGTAGTGTCAGTGAAACAGCAGATATCCTAACTGGCACCATAGGAATGGAATGGGGTGGGTTCAGGGAGACTTAGGAGTGTCTTGGGAGCCCCTTCAGCCTCATATCCCTGAGTTCAGGGTCCGGCACAACTCATGGATGAAACAGAACGGAGTTTTGTAGCCATATAAAGACACAACTCGAATTGCAGCCAGGTGGTTTTTTTGTTGGTTGGCTTTTCCTTCCTTTTTTTTTTTTTTTTTTCTTCCCATCTACAGGAGAAATTAAGGGTTGTCATGGATGAACGTGGTAACAGAACCATCCCGGTGTCATGGAGTAGGATCAAGATGATTTGGGATGCCTTTCCCCTTTGTGTGTGCTCTGCATCAGTCTCTAACTATTGAGTGTGTATGTTCCCCTGCACTCATATAAAACCACACCTTTTCCCCCCCCTTTTCCTTATTTCTTTGTGGAGTCCAGGCTGGCCTGATTCGGACAGACAGCAATGAGTTTTTCATCGAGCCCCTGGAGAGGGGCCAGCAGGACACGGAGGAGCACGGGAGGGCCCATGTGGTCTATCGGCGCTCAGCCATCCGGCAGGATGGTGCCGAGCCGCGCCACGACCTCCATCCCGAAGGTAGGTGCTGCTGGAATCCAGTCTTTCCCAGCAATTGGTAATGAATATTTCACATAGGGAGAGGATTTCTCCTTCCATGAGCCCTCGTACATCTCACCTTGTGGCTTTAGGCTGGGTTTAACTGCCTGAAGTCGAGAAGAAGGAAAGGAGATGCTGGGCTGGAGGTGCTGCAGACTTGTTTTGATCACCTCTGTGTTGTGAAAGGAGAGTGGTGAGGCACTGGAAGTTGTTACCCAGAGAAGTTGTAGCTGCTCCGTCCCTGGAAGTGTCCAAGGCCAGGTTGGATGGGGCTTGGAGCAACCTAGGATAGTAGAAGGTGTTCCTGCCCATGGCAGGGGGTGGAACAGGATGAGCTTTAAGGTCCCCTCCAGCCCATACCACTCTGTGATTCTGTGATGATTCTATGAAATGTGGCATGGATTTGACTTTTTAACAGATCATAGAATCGTTTAGGTTGGAAAAAAACCTTTAAGGTTCTCAAGTCCAATCATTAATGTGTCTTTTAGTGCTGGTCTTCACAATTCAGAGCCATTTCCCCACCACAGAGTGAGCTGGACCAGCAGCCAGCCGGAGCTCAATATCCTATTAGAGTTAAATCTCTTACCTATTTTCCCTCCTGAATTTCTGCTTTTGTGGAGTGTCACTGTGGTGTCAGGTCACCTCAAAGGCTCTTTCTTTTCCTGCCCAGTGCCCGGTGTGCAGCTGGGTGAGCTCCCAAATTCCCTGGAGCAGGTGACGGAGCGGTTGGGGGACGCGGAGCGCAAGCGGCGCCACGCCAGGAAGGATGACTACAACATCGAGGTCCTGCTGGCCGTGGATGACTCGGTCGTGCGCTTCCACGGGAAGGAGCACGTCCAGAACTACGTCCTCACCCTCATGAACATAGTAAGGCTCGGCTGTGAGGGATGTGGGTCCCACCCTTCCCTGGGTTTAGTGCTCTTCTGATGCTGCAAATCTGTTATCCTGGGAAAAGAAATGGGTTTGGGAGGGGGAAGGGCGGGCTGTGCCTTCACACAGCTGGCTCTGGCGTTTAACAGCTGCGGGAATTGGAGGGATGGAAAGCAGAGCCCTTTGATGTTCATCTCCATCACCTTCCCCTTGCCAATGACAGGGTCTGGTGTGTTGGCCCTGTCACTGTCCGTCACCTGAGTCCAAAAGTTTCTCCTGGCTGAGACCATTTCCTCCTTGTCACTGAAGTCTCATCAAATGCTAGAAAAGAGAATGGTTGTTGCTTACTTAGTTAGAAAGGAGGATATTTGTAATTTGTTTTGCAGTGATGATGTTCATGATTTATTCTGAATACTATTTGTTGGTAGAGGAAATATTTTTATAGCTTTTCAGAAGCTTTTTGGAAACCTGTGCACCTGGATAACCATTCAGGACATGTTTGAAAAGGAGTTTAGAGCAGCTTTACAGTTCCTCCACATCTCCTCATTCAGAGACATGGGGCAGCCTGTGCTGGTTCCCTATACCCCTTTTCATTCCTTTTTAAGATAAAAGCATCCGTATTCTCCAAGTCCTGAGAGACATGGAAGGATCAATATTTATTCATCCAGTCATCTTGAGGGAGGTTTGCTCCTCCAGCACCTGAATGTCTGAAAATATGGTCCGCACTCAAGCGTCTCTTTGTCTCTCCCAGTTTCGTTTTGTTTTCCATGCTTTATCCTCACCTCTATTTATTTATTTTCCTTTAAGTGCTCTTTTACACAGTGATGGAAAATGTTCGAAAGGCTCAAGCAGCTCTGGAATAACCAAGTTATAAAGATGCTTTTGGGTGGTTGGTTGTTGGTTTGGCAATTATTTCTGCCATATGGCCGGCTACGAAGTGGGGGAAGGATTTGTGGGATTAGAGGATGATGGGGTGAAGGACGAGTAAAGTGGCTGGTCCCAAACAGGGAAAATGTTGAAGAAGCAAACGCCTTCATCACGATGTTTTATTCTCTGGAACGTTATCCGATGCTTGTGGTTGGATGCTCCCGGCATCACTTAAATTCACTCTCTGAAAGTTTCTCCTCTTGGCTTATGAAATCCTCCTGCCAGGGGGAAGCCACAGGGTTCCCTGCTCTGCCCTCGGGCTCTTCCCACGTTATGGGGGTTGGAGATGATGTCATTTTTCCTTTCCGATCCCGGGGAGGGGGGTTGGGGTGGGATGGACATTTTGAGCGCCCGGGGATTGTCAGCTCTAATCAAAAGGTCGGTTTTCAGGCGCATTTCATGGTTCCTACCCCGCGGGCAGGACTTTTCAAGGAGTGAATGCGCGGGATGCTGCGCTGGGAGAAGGGAGGACCCGCCGCCTATTCAATTAAAGGTGGCGCTGGAGACTTTAATTGGGGGGGGTGAGGGGGCGCGGAGAAAACCCCAGGATAATGCAGGCAACAAATACTTCCCCGCAAGTATTATTTCATTCTGTATATTCTCCCCCACCCCCTTCCCCTTCTTTCTTTCTGGTTTTTAGTGCATTTTCTTGCCAGCTTTGTCGTGACCTCCGTCCGCCTCCTCTTCCCTTGGCGCCGCCTCATTTCCTTACCGGCTCAGATTGCCTTAAAACACCCGATTCAGCAGAAAAAGGAGAGTCCTGCTTTCTGGCCTGGGTGGCAGAGGGAGGGAGAGAGGAGGATGCCGGGGGGCTGGCGGGGAGGAGCCTGCTGGGACCACACAGCTGAACATTAATCCCATTAGCTGGAGGCAAAGGGAAGAAGGAGAAGAGGCTTGGCCAGCCCTCTAACGAGGAAAGGACTTATCGAGCTGGGCTGGAGTATGTCAGGGACACAACTGAGGAAGTTTTCCTGACTAGGAGCTCTCCTATCAAGATATATCCCAAGGAAAGGGGGCAGCGAGCTTGGAAGTTGATGATAAACTTTCCTGGCTTTTTCTGAGGCCTCCACTGAGTGCCGAGGGGGCAGTGGGACACGTATCCCTTCCCAGCGCTGCTGTAGGTAGGGTCCCAGGGCTCTTCCCAAGACACAAAACCATTTATTAGGAACTCTGTGTCAGCTGAAGCTTGGTGATAAATGATTTGTCACGGAGATTTTCTTTTTTTTTAAAGAAGCAAACCCCACAACCCTTATTTCATTGCCAGAAATGTGGATGCTTTTCAGTGAAGGGCTCTGTGTCCATCCCGGGAAGCTGACATGAGGATGACTGCTCCTTTTGTGCACCTACGAGCTTCCCTGCAGGCAGGAGCTTCCCTGCTAGCTCCCAGCCTGCATTCCTAGCCTGCCCTTCCCTTCTTGGCTGGGGTGCTGCACAGGAATTTGGGGTCAGGCTGGAGTGAGTGGGAAAGGCACAACTCCCCCTTTGCCATCAGCCACTGAGCATATCTCTGCTCCGAGCTGAGCGTGGCTGCGTCCGCCTAACCAAAACCAGTCTGTTGGGCCCTTGGGATGAGTGTTTGGTGATGTGGTGCCTGTGGAAAACCATTCCCCTCTCTTGCTTGCTGTCTGTGGCAGGGATTGTGATGTTATGGAAGGAAAATTAGGATCCCCCAGTCATGGTGACTGCTGAGAGCAAGGGCTGGGAACCAGGAGGGGATCCAGCACCCTGGAAAAGGAAGAGGAGAGGAAATATTTAGTGCTTTGCTCTGCTTTTCAGCCTCTTGCATTCAGGGAGTTGGGCTTCTTGGTCTTCTCCTCCAGGCTTCCCACTGCTCATCCGCAATCCTTTCAAGTCTGGGGATGGCTCCACTTGCAGGGGAGAAGCCAAGCTATGTCTGTGTTAAACCTGGTCCTGGTCTTAACTGTTTTCCTGGGATTTTGTCAGATATTGCCTATGATTTAGTTAAGGATGTAAAGGTACTTGGTGTTTTCCCATTGTTTTGGGTTACTAGGGAAACCCCATGAGTCAGAGCCCTCTCCAGGCTGGGACTTGCCTGGCTCCAGCTGAAATTATTGTTCCCAAGGGCAGAGCAACAGAGTGCTACTGAGACCCCACAGAAGAGAAGGTTTGGGAACAAAAATTAAACCTTCAGCTTTGATTTTAACCTGTGTATGCTTTTTTTTTTTAGGTGAGGGGTTTATGCGCCACTTCCTTGCTAACCGGTAACAACAAAAATACCTCTGATGTCTCTCATGTGTCCATGTACTTTTCTCTACCCTCTGTATAGGCTTACGTGTTCATTGCTGGATTTTTGGGACAACATGCCTTGTTTTGTAGAGAGCTCTGACAAAATCTAGTCTTGCCCTCCTGACAAATCTCCCCTTCCTCTGTTCCACCCCACAGAAAACGTGGGTCACAGAGGTGACAGTATGCATCCCTACAGGGGATGCAAGCCCAAAAATGTGGTAAGGGGGACTTTTCCCTCCCTTCCTAACCCCCCAGCCCCAGCAAAGAGGCTCAGGGTGAATCCACCAGCAGGAAAACCAAGTGAGGGAATAAAAGAAAGGAGTTTAAAGATGACTTGGCTGTTCCGAGTAAGCGATCCCGGCGTTTTGAAATGTCAGCTATTCTGCTGGTTTGGCAAATTCTTCTCGTGTCTCTCCCTTTGTTTTCCTTCCCTGAAGAACGGCGAGGTCTAGACGTCGTTGCCAGTGCGGTTTTGCTGTCGGGATCTCACGTCTGGGGCTGCAGACTCAGGGCTGGCCAGAGGTTTGCAGGGATTTAGCGAGGCAGCCTTCCCTGCTCCCAGGTTTTAATGTTCCTTTCACTGTAAAGCATTGCCACCGTCTCCTCAGTGTTGCAGGGCTGCAGGGAGTCCTGTGGGGTGGTAGTTCCTGCTGGTTTGCCCTTAACTCACCACGAGCCTTAAAGGCTGGGCTGTTTATAGGTGGAAAAACTCCATTTTACATGAAAGAGGAGAGCGTTTCCTGCTAGGTGAGAGTGTGAAACAGGCTGAGCATGGATAAGAGGGATAAGAAGATCTTTATCCCATGGCTTCAGGGATGTGGGCCCCTTTACTGTAGCCTTTTGCTGAACAGGTATCTTTGGGGGAAGGGATTTCTCTGAAGACACTGATTTGCTTAATGGCCTCTGCAGAGGGCAGGGGGAGTTGTGCCAACCCTGCAAACTGCTCTCCAGGTGAATTTCCATTTCCAAGGTGATGCTCAGCCCCTCCAGCTCCATCCCCACTTCTTCCACAGGCACTGGAGCACTTGGGGGAAGCTGGCCCTGCTGATGTTCCCCCCCTGCCCCAAAACTTGGGGCCTGCAGGGCAGCAGGGCAGCAGCCCTTGCAGCCACCAGCACCGAGCCCTTTTGATATGATTTTTTTTTTCCCCCCCTCAATCAATTATTTATATCTGGCTGTGAAGGGAAGTCTGTAGCCTTGGGCAGTCTGGTTCCACATCTGCTTTCTGAATTAACCCCAACGGCTGCTGCTGATCTGGTATCAGTTAGGTGCAGATCCCTGCCTAAACCCTGGACTAAACAGGGGCTGGGGTTTAGGTTAACTCTTGGTTTCAGAGGCTGGAGAGAGGGGGTACCTGATCCCTGCGAGCTGGAGGAGAGTGGGATTTAGCACTGCTTTATAAGGAAGCTTTATGGAATTAAATCCCATCTTGGAATAATACAGTGGGATCTGCTGAGCATCCTGCCAAAACGTCCCATGCAGCTGGGAAGGGAGAGGTCTGTGCTGCTCCTCTTGATGCTCCCAGTCACAGCAAGGTCAGGTCGTGGCTGCTAGAGAGGTCCCTAAGGCAGGAAAGTGGCTCATCCTGATGGATTGAGGGGTCCTCAGGAGCAGGCAGCAAGCAGCAGAGCACTGGTGGATGACCACAGAATCCTAAAATCATGGAATGGGTTGGAAGGGACATGAAAGCTCATCCCATTCCAATGCCCTGCCATGGGCAGGGACACCTTTCCAACCTGGCCTTGGACACTTCCAGGGATGGGGCAGCCACAGCTTCTCTGTGCCTGGGCCTCACCAGCCTCACTTGCCTCAGTTCCTTCCCAATATCCCATCTAACCCTACCCTCTGTCAGTTTGAAGCTCCAGCTCCTGGCAAGTGCTGGGGTGAAGGAAAATGCATGAAGATTTGGGAAAGTGAAGGCAATGGTTGTGTTTCCTGCCTTGTTCCCTAAACCATCCCCCAGGTCCAGCTCTGCATCTCTTCAAGCACAGTTTTAATTTCTCCTTCTCTCCCCACTTTCCCACCCTGTCATGTTACCAACATTATGACGTGGGGTTTCTCTGGGATGCCAAAGCCTCCAATATCCTAAAACCCAGGGCTGAGCCTGATGTCCCTGGGGAGTTGCATCTCCTTGCTGGGCTGGATCCTTCACACTTGAGTGGGTCTGTAGGTCTGAGTAATGTTTGCAGCTGCAACGCTGCATGACCTTCCACGCTTCTGTGCACATCTCCAAAAACATAGGGTTGGGATCGGAAAAAAATCCATCATATTCTCATTATTCTTACAAAAGGGGGAGGGTGAAGGAGCATCCCAACCACGGGAAGCAGGGATGAGCTGTGGGTGGGTTGACCAGCATTATCTTTCCACACTGATGAATAAAATACCCCACGGCTCTCACAGCTTCTGTATCCAAAGGGATGCATTAGGGGGGATGGACTGTCAGTTTATTGATTGAATTTTTTATAGTCGATTTTGCTGCATTCAGTGCTTGGGATCTGCATTAGCTCTCTGCATGGCTCAGAGGCATCCCATGGGAGTATTGGTTGTCATGGGGAGAAGGTTAACACTGGGTTTTTGGGCTTAAAACTGGCCTGAATGGGTATTTCAAATGGAATCCCAGGCTGGAAATTGGGGGGCTTGTAAAACACACCGGGGAATGTCTGACTTGGATTTGGGCAGCAATAGAAGGATAGTTGTCACCCAGCCCTTGATAAAAGATTAAAAAAACTCAAAGGAGTGGAGGAAAAAGTAGAAAAGATCCATAAATCTGACTTTATAACCTTCATCTAGTCTGGAAAGCTATGACAGAGCTGAGGCAAATTATTCCCCCCCTCGGACAAAGCTGAAAATGTATGTTTTAATTAGAACATGAATTCTAGCCAATATTAAAAATGGTCTTAATTTGGTCTCCTCGACTTCTGCAGTGAACCCCCATTTGTGGAACTGTTAATTTGGAAGGCTTTTTGGGAAAAAGAAAGTCCTATTCTCAAAAACCAGGGTTTTTTTTCTTCCCAAGGTTGTGTTTTCCCACATGCTTTGCAGAAGGTGCAGGATCTTACATGGCTTTGTGATTGCCCACTCCATGCCTCTCTCCACGGCCGGCTGTCACCGTGCTCGGCACTCGGAGACCTTTCCCATCTAGATGTCCTTTTCTCATGGTAGCATTTAGGAGTAGAATTTGTTTATTCATCCTGGAAACGCAGAAGGAAAAGGTTATAGCCATTTATTTCCTCTGCAAGGTCATTTTTAGTAGCCGACGGCGGTACGAGTCTCATTGACTCATGAGCCCTCCCTGTTCTCTTCATTGTGTTGGCTTCTCCCGGGATTCCTGAAGCCGTAGGTCAAGTTTGACTCACTGATGTGACCGAGGAAAGCCCTGGCTTTGGGGAGAGGCAAAGGATTCTATCAAAAAGCCATTTTTCCTTTGGATACTGGAGTCTGAAGGATTTCCACCCCTCTGAGGGATTCATACTCCAAAGGGGCAATGGCTCATTGAGAAATGTGGTGGAGGAAACTCAGCCCTTGATGGAAATGGGTGGTGTCATTGACCATCTGAGCCATTCCTGGGGAAATTTTGACTTATTCCAGATTGGCTTTTTGCCTTTGTGCTTTTTACACATGGGAAAATGGGGAACAAAACCTCCCACACTGCAGGTGGGAGGAGGGGGATGAGATCTTTGCATCTGGTCTTGGAAAGCCGGGAAGGGTGCGGAACGCGGGAGCGTGGAGGACAGGAGGGACTTGAGAGCTGGGATGGCCTTAACTTCTTTCCTGTTGGATTTCCCTCCCTCCTTCAGGTGGATGAAATTTATCACGACGAGTCCCTGGGCGTTCACATCAACATTGTACTGGTCAGGATGATCATGGTGGGATATCGTCAGGTAAATCCAGCGCTCGGATGTGGCGAGCAGGAGATGCTCTAATATTTATTTAGCACTTAGGTAAGCCCTGGTTTGGGAAAACGTGGCAATTGTCAGAGCCCAAATGACAACTGTGCTGAGCAGGGGTGAATTTGAGCCCTCCTTAGCCAGGTTTTTGGGAGCTGAGGGCCTGGATAGTCCCCTGGCCTATGAGGCTCTCAGGGAGGTGGTGGGTGGCTGTGATCCACTGTTATCTGCTTGCTCTAGGATGTGGGAAAAGCCGCAGAGGCTTCCTCAGAGCTGTGTAAATGATGGGATAAAGGTGGCTTCCCCCACTGAGAGGAGCTGGATATCAGTGCGGAGAAGCCGTGGTCAGGATCTCCTTGACTTGGCTCCCTGGCTGTCCTGTAGCTCTCGTGTGGCTTGGGCATGGCCAGGAAAAGCATGGGAAGGTTTCCTGAGAAGTTTTCATGTGGTTTCTCAGGCTGCACTTACTTTTTAAGGCTTGTTTGAGCACAGCAGCCAGATTTTTCTTTAAAAAAATGTGATTTTCTGTACTTTTTTGGGGCAAGCCCCTGTCCCACAGGAAGTGTTCTAGCAAGGGTGTTAATGACTCAACACGGTGATGTCTCTGTGTGTGTGTGATCCACAAATATGACCAGTTAGGTCTTGGAAAAAAACTTCCTTATTATAGAGTATGCGTGGCTGGCAGAAACACAACACATCTTGGAGATCCAGGGATGGTTCTGAGGAGCATGGATGAGGACGGAGGCTGGCCCATTTTTGGAGGCTTCTATGGGACCAGGAACATCATCTCCACCTGAGAAAGCCAACAACCTGTCTGGCTTCCTCCCAGTGACATTTGTGCTCTGGGCTGGAGGATGATCTATGGGGGGGAAGGAATTTGGAGCTGTGGTGATACAGCGGGATGGGAACTGCCGGGCTCTGTTAGGGGTGATTTATCATCCCCAAAGCCGGCTCTGGAGGCAGCTGCTTTGTCCAGCTACGTCACTTCTCAGGTTCAGGGGACGATGTAGGAAATAACGAGCAGGTGTTTGAATCCGGGGCAGATCTCAGCTCACCGCTGTTTAGATCTAATGCTTCCCAAGCGAGTCCTCCTGCAGCTTCTTGTCTCCCGCTTGGGATAAAACCTCTTTGGCTTCCAGGGGAAGGGCGGCATCTCTTCCTTTTCCTCCCAGCAGTGAGTTTTCCATTCTTTCTGCAGTCAGTCAGCCTGATCGAGCGGGGGAATCCATCCCGGAGCTTGGAGCAGGTGTGCCGCTGGGCGCACTCGCAGCAGCGCTCCGACCCGGAGCATGCCGAGTACCACGACCACGCCGTCTTTCTCACCAGGCAAGATTTTGGGCCTGCAGGTATGCAAGGTACTGTATTTGTCTCGATCAGGTATGTGCAGTTTGCTGGGGGAAAAAGCCAGCAAGGGGAGAGGATTTCTTGCAAGCACAGTCTGTTTCTTGGCCAGTGAGGTCCAGAAAAAGGTTATAAAAATTGGTATTTTTTTCTTCACATGATGAAGAAGAAAGAGACAGAGAATTAATCCAGAGCATCAGCCTGGATGGATAAAATATATTTATTTATTTATTTATTTATTCATTCTCCTGCTCTTCGATTTTATTTACCAGTCCTGCCCTTGGCCCAAAATGCCTTAAAAATATAAAAATATGGTTAAAAAAAGGTTAAATACCACAGGAAGCCCCATGGGGACAATCAATTTATTCTGTCCTCCGGAGGACCTTTAAAGCCTGTTTTTATATGGATTTATTTCTTGGACATGGGAGCATTCAATAAACCGTGGGCCAAAGGGGAAGTTTTACTGTAGGGATCTCTCACCCTCTTGGTGCAGAGGTTGTGCTGGCATGGTCTGAGAAGTTGGAGGCCTTGCTAATAAAATTTTCAGGCAAAGCTACTGGTGTTTCATGGCTCCATTAGGAAAACAGGTGCTGTGGTGTTATCACAAGAGGTGACTTCTTCCAGTTCTGAGCCTGCTGCTTCCAAATTGCTGTCTCCTCCTTTCCACACTGGTGGCCAGATCTGGATTTCCATCAGGAGGCTCCATTTGATGCCATGAACGGAGTGGTAACGTCACCCTGATCTGTAGCACAACTCCTCCTGGTGTGCACAGGAGGAAGGAAAGGTGGAGAAGGAAACCTGTCCTAACTTGGATTACCTCCCTGAAAAGGATCTCCCTCAGTAGGAGATGAACCTCAGGAGATATGCAGCTGGAAACCCTCCTGAACATGCTGTGGCCACTAAATAGCAGACTTTGGGTTGTGCCAAGCTGGTGACCTGCCCTGGTCTCCTTGTCCAGAGTCACACGGGTGAAATACCAGGTTTTGTTTCGTTTTTCTAGACCCTTCCTGGCAAAGTGACTGTGTCCAAAGGCATTTGTGAGAGGACCTTTTTTGGCAGAAGGGGAAGACTCCCTGGGCTGCCCCTTGGTGGGAAGGAGTTGTGAGATCGATGGAGTAGCCCTGCTCTAGGGGTGCTCATTCCAGCTCCTTCCTGTTTTCCCTGCGGATCTGGCTCTCTGCTCGTCACACATCTCTGGGATGGATGTTTCCTTTCTGCAGAGGTCCCCATGGCTGCTGTGTCCTTGCCTGGCTGTGCTGCATGGCACGAGGAGCTCCTCATCCACTGGGAGCTTCCCGCTGGTTGGGCTGCTGGAGTAGTAACACTCTGCTTCCTCTTGCCTCTTTTCCTCAAAGTTCTTGCGGATCCCCGACACCCCTGTTGAGCTCAGGGATGCGTGGAATGAAGGACCAGAGTGTGGCACCACATAAACCCCACCCTTTGAAAAGAAAAGCAGTGGACAGATGTGTCGTAAATTATTAATTGCTGCTGTAGAAGTCTTGTCAACAGCCAAAGAGTTTCCATGTCCCCCCACAGTGGGTGGCACAGGGGGTTTTCTGGCCTGGCCTGAAGGATGCTTGTGATCAGAATTAAATATTTTCCAGGTAGTTACTTCTCACCATCATTCTTCTGTGGAGAACCTTTTATACTCCTTCCAATTCTTACTGGAGCCTTCATTGCAAAAAACTGCCTTCGTGAGCATCCACCTTCTCATATTCCTTTGTCCCATTTCCCACAGCTTCTTTGGTTGGGAATTTATCCAGTTTTCATCCTAGACAAAATACATTTGCTCTCCCCCTCTAGAGGAAGCTTCCCCCATCTTTACTCTTTCTTGTGGAATGTTTCATGGGGGAAACAAAAGTATTTTCAAATTATTTATCCAGGGCTTGATTTATTATTGTATGGTTAAACCCCATTATGGGTGTGACTTGGTGTGGATCAAGTATCCCACGAGGATGGGGGGCTCTGTGGACCCTGTGGTTTGTCCAGGGTGGGTGTAGGGATGTGCATCTCCCTCCGCTCATCAGCACCCCTCTCCTGCTGCTGCCCACTCTTGGCTCATTGAGCTCTCCTCTTCCAGCATCCCAATCCCCAGGGCATGGTTATCCAGCATGGTCCTGCCCTGCTTTTGCCTCTCTGACCTGTAAGTCCTTCCTTCACTAACTCCCTTGATGCCAAAAAGGGTCAGCCTTAAAAAAAACAACATACTTTAAAAAATTTGGGGAGTAAATTCTGGAGTGTGCCAACGAGTTAATCGAATTGGGCAGAAACAAGGCGAGAAAGAAAGGAAAAGTGACCAAAATGGAGGTGATGTGTTGCTGCCTGGGCGGGGGAAGATTTCCCCGCCCACAGCTGCCCCACTGCACTGCACTTGATCGAGGGCTGGGGTCCTGGGGCCGAGGCGGGTGCATGTGCGTGTGCGCCCCGTGGGGAGCAGGGCTGGGGTTTTGGCAGGGCTCTCGGGAGAGCCTCGTGCCTTTCCTTCTCTCTCTTTTTCCTTCTTTATTTGTTTTAAACGGAGAAGAATGCGGGGGATGCCATTCCCAGGCTGGGAGGCGGTGGCCACCCACGCTGATAGGGTATCGTGGATGCTGTTTCTGCCCTCGTGCCTGCCCAGGTGCGTTGGCACAAGGGCGCAGAGGTGCCAGCAAGCTCCAGAGCAACCTCTGCTGGCTTTTGGCGCCAGGGTGGTCACACTGGTGAGCAAGTCCTCGGGCTGCCATCCAAGTGACCTGGGCAGCCCCTCCTCTTCAGCACCTTCCCCTCTGTTTCCTCCCCTGTTGCAGTGAAGCCAGGTTATGTACTTGTGGGGGGTTTTTTTCTGAATTTTTCATTTTTTCCCCTCCTCTCTCAAAGGTTTTCTCTCTCCTCTTCTTCTCTGTCCTTTCCTTCTCTCTTTGCCCCAGGCTACGCTCCGGTGACCGGGATGTGCCACCCTCTCCGCAGCTGCACCCTCAACCACGAGGACGGCTTTTCCTCAGCCTTTGTCGTCGCCCATGAGACCGGACACGTGTAAGTGATGGGGGCAAAGCTGGCTGCGGTGGTGCCCCTCTCTCTGCAAAGGGGGCCTTCTGCTGCTGCAGGTGTAAATCTCTTGGGACTTTCCCGTCAGGTTGGGCATGGAGCACGACGGCCAGGGCAACCGCTGTGCCGATGAGACCAGCATGGGGAGCATCATGGCGCCGCTGGTCCAGGCCGCCTTCCACCGCTACCACTGGTCCCGCTGCAGCAAGCAGGAGCTCAACCGCTACATCCAGTATGCCCCTTCCAACTGGGAGGGGATGTTCTCCCTTCAGACTGTGGCTGGTGGCATTTTGTACCCAGAGATGCTCCCAGGGCTGGAGTGCCTCTGGAGATGGGCTGGAAGAGCTGGGGGTGTTTGGCCTGGAGAACAGAAGGCTCCAGGGAGACCTTGGAGCCTCTTCCAGTGCCTAAAGGGGCTCCAAGAGAGTGACTTTGGACAAGGGGGAATGGCTTCCCACTGACAGAAAGTAGGGTTAGATGGGGTCTTAGGAAAAAATTTTTCCCTGTGAGGGAGGTGAGGCCCTTGCACAGATTGCCCAGAGAAGCTGTGGCTGCCCCTGGATCCCTGGAAGTGTCCAAGGCCAGGTTGGATGGGGCTTGGGGCAAACTGGGATAGTGGAAGGTGTCCCTGCCCATGGCAGGGGGGTGGAACTCTATGGCCTTGAAGGACCATTCCAACCCAAACCGTTCCAGAATTCCATGATAATTCAAATTTCTCAATAGCTGAATTTGGAGAGTGGCCTGGAGCTGAGGGATGAGGTGCTGGAGGGAAATCCTCTGTGTCTGACTCTGCAGCTCCTACGACTGCCTCCTGGATGACCCCTTTGAGCACCAGTGGCCCTCATTACCTGAGCTGCCGGGAATTAATTATTCCATGGATGAGCAGTGCCGCTTTGACTTCGGTGTGGGCTACAAGACGTGCACGGCGGTGAGTACAGGCTGTATGGCCACGCCGTCCCTCCTCCCCGGGACCCCCAGCCAGCCTGGCTGCCACCAGCCTGCTGGTACTTGCCACTGCTGTCCCAGCCCGGCTCCTCTGTGCTCCTCAGTTCCGCACCTTCGACCCCTGCAAGCAGCTGTGGTGCAGCCACCCGGACAACCTCTACTTCTGCAAGACCAAGAAGGGGCCACCCTTGGATGGGACCGAGTGCTCTCCTGGCAAGGTAGGGGCTGGTCCTGCTTCCTGTGGGAGGGATGTGTCCAAGGGCATGATGAAGAGCATCTTCCTCCTGTGCTTTACCATTTCTGTAGAGCTTTGGGTGCAGGAGGGCTCTCCACTGGTGCTGAGCCCTTTGGAAGAGGTGTGGAACTCATTCCTTCTCTTCCCTTCCAGTGGTGCTTCAAGGGCCACTGCATCTGGAAGACGTCAGAGCAGCCTTACAGCCAGGATGGCAGCTGGAGCTCCTGGTCCAAGTTTGGCTCGTGCTCCAGGACCTGTGGGGGAGGCGTGCGATCCCGCAGCCGGAGCTGTGACAACCCACCGTACGTTTGGATTTTGCCTCCCTCCCTTTTCCCAACTGGAAGTGGCCGCGAGCCAGAGGCTCCTGGCTCTTCCCCTTGTTGGCAGGGATGGGGACATCTGCTCCTGCGGGAGCTGTGCTGTGCCTTCAGGCACTGAGCTGTGTTGGGGTTGAACACCATCCCCTCTCCAACACTCTTACAACCCACTGGATTTATTTTCCAGCCCAGCATATGGAGGGCGCCAGTGCCCAGGATCCACCTACGAGTACCAGGTGTGCAATGCCGAGGAGTGCCCGGGGCCCTACCAGGATTTCCGTGCCCAGCAGTGCTCCAAGCGCAACTCCTACTACACCCACCAGAACAGCAAACATTCCTGGCTTCCCTACGAGCATCACGACGGTGAGTGATGACAGGTCCTAGCAAAGGGGCGGTAGCCCGGTTCCTCCAGAGGAGTCTGTCCTGGTGGCCATCACCCTGGGATGAAGACTGTGCCAGCTGCACAGATGTTGGGTGGTGGGAAGCTCCTGAGCTGGAAACTGTTGTGCAATAAGCCAACTTCAAGCAGCCAGCTTTCCAAAGTCACAGAATCATAGAATGGTTTGGGTTGGAAGGGACCTTAATGATGATCTCATTCCAACCCCGCAGCCATGGCAGCAACACCTGCCACTAGACCAGGTTATTCACAGTTGGAAGAACACTTCCAGGCATGGGGCAGGCACAGCTTCCCTGGGCAGCCTGTGCCAGTGCCTCACCATCCTCTGAGGAAAGAATTTTTTCCCAATACACTGTCTAACCCTCTTCTCTGTCAGTGGGAAGCCATTCCCTCTTGTCCTGTCACTCTGGGCCTTTCTTCTTGTCCAAAGTCCCTCTCCAGCTCTCTTGGAGCCCCTTCAGGCATTGGAAGGGGCTCTAAGGTCTCCCTGGAGCCTTCTGTTCTCCAGGCTGAAAACTCCCAGCTCTCCCAGCCTGGCTCCAGAGCAGAGCTGCCTACTTGCATTACAGCTTTGTGTAGCATGTCCTGTCCTTCCCTTAATTTCCTGAGTGTATACTGGGCAAAAGTGCAGGCTCTTGAGCAGCAAATGGACTTGGGAGATAAGCCACATGAGTATCCTGGGCTTTGGAATTGTGGCTGTGCTCAGGGGTACAAGCTGAGATGGGTTTCTGTCTTCACTCACCCTAATGTATTTCCACAACCCCTTTTGCTCCCCTGCCTCTCTTTTCTTCCCCTTTTCCTTTGCTGCAGATGCTCAGAAGTGTGAGCTGATCTGCCAGTCCGAGGGCACGGGAGATGTGGTGTTCATGAACCAGGTTGTTCATGACGGGACCCGCTGCAGCTACCGAGACCCCTACAGCGTCTGCGTCCGGGGCGAGTGCGTGGTGAGGAGCTGTTGTGGGACTGTCCCTGTCCTTCCTCTGGCCAGGAGAGAGCTCAGCCCCTTGGGGACAGGTGTTTTGCCCCTGGGGACCGAGCCCATATGCAGCAATGGGAGCGATGGGCTGGGCCGCAGGGCTGTAACCCCGGGCTGGGCTGCAGGAATGTAACCCCAGGCTTGTCCTCTCCTCCCCTGGGTGCCAGCACGTCGGCTGTGACAAGGAGGTTGGCTCCCTGAAGCAAGATGACAAGTGTGGGGTCTGCGGGGGGGACAATTCCCACTGTCGGACAGTGAAGGGCACGTTGGCCAAGACCCCCAAGCAGCCAGGTGAGAGGGCTGGGTGGGCTTGGAAGTGGACTCACGAGCTGGATGGGTTCACGTGTCCATTTGGAGAAACCTGCTCTCATGGGAGCCCTGCAGCCAGGACTCCCATCACCTACCTCTTCCCTCCATCCTTTGTCCCTCCCTTTCAGGTGCTTTGAAGATGTTTGAGATCCCAGCTGGAGCAAGGCACCTTCAGATAGAAGAGATGGAGCCAGCAACCCACAGCATCGGTGAGCACGCCCTAGTCCACCTCTCCCTTCCCCCTTTCTCAACCCTTTTCCGATAATTCCCACCAAAAAGGGTCTTGTTTAGGTCATTCCAGTACTCCAAAGTGAGTGACCAGAGGGAATGATACTGAAAATATCTCCTTTCTCCTCCAGCTGTTAAGAATCAAGCCACGGGGAACTTCATCCTGAATGCCAAGGGCAAAGAAGCCAAAAACCAAGTGTTCATTGAGATGGGCTTGGAGTGGGAATACACTGTGGAACAAGGCAAGGAGAGCCTGAAAACCAGTGGTCCTCTGCACGAGGCCATCAGTGTCTTGGTAAGCCTGGCTGGTACATGTAGGGCTTGGGGATGACTGTCAAAGACAGGGGAGGTGGTCTGAGGTGTGATGTGGCAGGTGATGGAAGGGTGTGGGGCATGTCATTAAATCCAGGGAATGAGCCAGCCAAAAGCAAAGGGTGGCAAACTGGGTGAGGGAATGGCACAAGGACGTGTTGCTTGGGCACTTGCCTTTGAGTCCATCTGCATTTTGCTCTGCAGCAATTGCTTATGACTCCAGATCCCATTTTAGTTATGCTGGTATTTGGGGAGTTAGGGGTTGGGCTTCCTGGACATGCAGGGAATGGCAGGTCTGTGCTCCCATCCATCCCTGTGTTCATCCCCAGTTTTGGGTGTAGGCCACCTTGCCATGTGGTGCCTCTCCCACGGCATCATTCTTCCCCCTCTCTGACTGTTCCCTCTGTGCCTGCAGGTCATCCCTCAGGAGGAGGAGGCGAGGAGCAGCCTCATGTACCGGTACATCATCCACGAAGACCTGCTGCCCATGATTGGAAATAACAATGTCCTGCTTGAGGAGATGGATTCCTACGAGTGGGCCCTCAAGAGCTGGTCCCAGTGCTCCAAGGCGTGTGGAGGAGGTAACTTTCTCTTCCTAACAGCCTACTGGGCATGCTTGGGGGGATACTTGGATATGGTAGAGGGTGTGTGAGCCCCTCTGTGAGGAGTGAGGCATCTCTGGTAAGGAGAAACTAGTGCAAAGCAGTTTAATTGAGCATTTTAGCCAGATTTCTTACAGAAACAGGCTTATGTGATTGTGTGTGCGTATCTTTGTCTATCCGTGGACCTGCTATGATTTTTTAATTTGTTGGCTGTTTTTAACTGGATTTGAGCCAAGAAATAGTGATTTTGAAGATGACCACTACTAAAGTGTGCACAGAAGTAGGTGTGGGGTTTGCTGATAAAAGCCTCATTTCCATATGGCCGTTGGGATCTGACCCTCAGATCATGGGGAACACCTTGTGCTCTGGGAATCAGAGTGGTTTGGGTTGGAAGGAACCTTTAATGGTCACCCAGTCCAAAACTCTGCCATGGGCTGGGACATTCTCCATGAGCTGTGTGCACCCCACAGCAGCCTGGGGGATGCCAGGGGGGTCCAGCAGCCACATGAACATCCTTGGCAAATGTTGGGTCTCACCTGAGTGGTGACATTCCAGAGTGCATATCCCAGTCGGGATGCAGCAGAGGGGACCTAGGGGAGAACCTGGAGGGACTCCCACACCCATCACCTCACTGCCCATGCTCTGCCCCCTCAGGCATCCAGTACACCAAGTACGGCTGCCGTCGGAAAAGCGACAACCGGATGGTGCATAGAAACTTCTGTGACAGCAGCAAGAAGCCCAAGCCAATCCGGAGGCGCTGTAACCTCCAGGAATGCTCCCAGCCCATGTAGGTCCTCTCCATGTGGCCTGAGGTTCTCCCATCCCTCTTGGGGGGGGTGGGGGGAGGGGCTTGGGGTCACATTGGGAGCATTTCTGATCGCTTGTCAGCGTGAGCATCACCTCAAATGCCTTCTCCATGTCCATCTTCCTGCCCTGGCAGGTGGGTGGCCGAGGAATGGGGTGCCTGCAGCCGCTCCTGCGGGAAGCTGGGTGTGCAGGCACGGGCGGTGCAGTGTGTGCAGCGCCTGCAGGACGGCACCAACCGCACCCTGCACACCAAATACTGCCCCGGGCAGCGCCCCGAGACGCGCCGGCCCTGTGGCCGCCTGCCCTGCCCTGCACAGTGGAGGACAGGAGCCTGGTCCGAGGTGAGGAAGCCCCCGGAAGGAGGGGTATGGGAGGTGGGTGTGAAGGTCAGGTGCTTATAGGGGTCATGGAGTAGAATCCTAGAATGGTTTGGTTAAAATGGAGCTTTAAAGGTCATCTAGTCCAACCCCCTGCCATGGACAGGAACACTTTCCATTAGACCAGGTTTCTCAGAGTCCCATCCAGCCTGGCCTTGGTGGAGATAAGGATACAAGTGGCACTGATATTTTCACAGAATCCTGGAATGGTTTGGGTTGGAAGGGACCTTAAAAGCCCATCTCATTCCAACCCCTTGCTTTGGTCAGGTCACCTTCCACTAAACCAGGTTGCTCCAAGCCTGGCTTTGAACTCTTTCAGGGATAAGGGTACAAGAGCCACTGATGTTTTCACTGGCTCGCTGAAAATGAGAGAGGGGAGGGAATCCCTGTGCAGAGAGCATGGGGGTTTGGGAGACAGGGAGAGAAACCCCATATGGGAAAGCAATATCCACCTGAGGAATTGTCATCAGCACATCCTGGGGTGCTGTTGGGGTGTGGGGGCTGTCCCCATGCCGTCACTGACTGCCTGTCCGTCTGTCTGGGTGCAGTGCTCGGCGACCTGTGGGGAAGGCGTCCAGCAGCGGCAGGTGGTGTGCAAGGGCAGCGACAGCGGCGCGCGCTGCGAGGGTGACAAGCCGGAGGCCATCCAGGGCTGCCATGTGGCCCTCTGCCCGGGTGAGAGGAGGGAGGAGGAGGAGGTGGCACTGGGATGGGGCACGTGCTGGTGGGGATCAACCCCCATGAATGCCTCCAACCCATTGTGGCTCTAGGGGATGCCAGCAGGCAAGGTTGGGTTGAACGCCCCTGATGCTGCTGGCAGTAAAAAAACCTCAAAAACCAGACAAAATATCTCCCTTCTCTGCTCTCTGCCCTGGCATTGTCTGGTTTTGGGGTTTCTGGCAGTTTGAAGATGCAACGCACTGATGGAGATGGGCACCCTCAAATTTCTCTTGGGTGGGGTTTGAGTGGTTTAAGTGCTGAGCCAACCAGGTGCTCCTTAAGGGATTTAACTTTTAAGGAGAGTCCTTAAAACAAAACAAACATCCTCCCGAGGTATTTTGAGCGTCCCCAGCCTCCCGTGGCTGCGGGGCATCGTGGTGCTCTCTCCACAGGGAAGCTCTCTGGCATCACTGCCAGTGCTGATGCTGGTGACCACGGCACGACCAAAGGGCAGCGGGTGCCCCAGGATGGAGCCAAAAACCCCGTGAGCAAGATCTCCTCCAGTAAGTGTCTGTGCTTGTGTAAGGGCGGCGCTTCCCAGGATAACCCTCCCGAGGACTTCTGCACCTCCCTGTGGGAAGCGCAGAGGTGGGAGCACATCCAGCAGTGCTCCTGGGGAGTTTTACCCTCCGCTGCTGCGTCCCTGATGCCTCTGCTCCAAAGCCCGTTGCTCCATTGCCATCTTGTGGTGTATGAGGTCCTGCAGTTTCCGTGTTGCACTCCTTTTGCCTCCCGGCTTTTATGCCCTTTCCTTTTTACCTTGGAATTTTTTTAAGCAGGGAGATGGCTCCTGGCTTTTCCCCCTTGGAGTCCTTCATAGCTGGGGCAAGGTGCATCCTGGTTTGGAGCATCCCTTGCTCTCTGTTTTTTCTCCAGGCATAGAATCCTTCAGTACTTTGGCTTCATTTTCCAGGTCCCTCTTGCCCGCTTCCTATGTGGGTAGGCAGCACCCTGAAAGGGTATCTTGTTCCCTTCGGGAATCCCACTGAAGTGGTGCAGGGCTGAGAGCCTAATGCCACCTCATTTTGTGCTGCTCCGTCCCTCTCCAGGGGAGCCTTGCCTCGGGGACAAATCCATCTTCTGCCAGATGGAGGTCCTGGCTCGCTACTGCTCCATCCCTGGATACAACAAGCTCTGCTGCGAATCCTGTGGGAAGAAAGCCTCCTCCACCACTGGCTCACCCCCTGTCATTGGCATTCCCCCGGGAACCACCACTCCCAGCCCTGCTCCGGCGCTCTCCCCCTACCCCACCACCCCGGCTCGGGGGGAACCTGGTGGGGACCCCACTCCAGCACCTGGGATATCCAGCAGTGGTGCTTTGCCAGGGGAGCTGCCAGCCCCGAGAGAGCTGGGAAGGGGCCAGGAGGCCAGGTAACCTGCTCGGGACCACCTCCCTGTGGGGCAGGGAAAGCCTTTCTCCCTCTTCCCTCCCCTTCTCCCTGTCTTTTTCCTCTTCCCCCAACCTCCAGCAATGGTTTTCATGGGTGGCACTGCCAGGTTTGGAAACGACCCGGCTCCACACCCAGAAATTCTTGGGAAAACCACTCATTTCTCATGATCCCCCCTGTCCTCCCAGCCATGCCATGGTGCTTTTTAACAGCGCCATGGAAAAAAAGGTGGAAAGGAGCAAAAACAGCTGCGGGTAGACAGGCTGCTTCCTCCCAAGGTGCTAAAAAGATGTGGGAGGGGGATGGCTTTAATGTTGCTTTTTCCTTCCCCCTGCTCCAAGCAGCAACACAGGATGTGCTGGAGAGGAGGGTCCTGGCTTGGTGGTTCAGCCCTGAAACTTGGGGATAGCAGTGGGAGGATACTGAGAATCTGGGGGGGCAGGGAAACTGGAGGGAGGTGGTGAGGGGAGGAGAGGGGAAATGTGGGGAAATCCCAAACTGCTGCCCCGGGCTGTCCCTGTTGGAGTAGAGAGTTTGGGAAACATGTCTGGGGGAAGGTGGAACATGACAAGCATAGAGCAGCTCCTGTCCTGGAGGTGGGAGATGGTCCAGGAAATTCCAAAGTGAGCAATAAGAACCACAGGTCAAAGACCAAAAATTGATGTCAAAAATGCCTGTCACCTGGGGGTGACTTTTATTTTAGCCAATACTGCCCTTGGCCAGCCTTGAGCTGATACCAATGCCCAGCCTTCCCAGGATCACCAGCCTCATCCCTGCACCCTTGGACCCAGTGCCTGTGGGGCAGCAACAGCTTCCAGGGGGAAATGGGAGTGACTGGGATGTCAGGAGTGAATTTCAGGGGCAGTTGCAAGGAGGGGAGAGAGATGAAGATTGATCCTCATCTCTCATTGCTTGGGAAGGGGAGAAAAGGGGGTGATTAATGCCGTTACAAATTATTGTGCCAAGTACTAAATGTTTGCACAGCACTTTAGGAGCCTTGGGCTGCCCTCCCTTGCTGGGTGTTGGGCCAGCTCCAGGCACAGGGTTTGCCTTGACAAGTTTCAGTCCTCAAAACCTCCCCAGAATGATGTCCCTGAGGGGGCTGTCATGGTTTTGGTACTTAGGGCACCTCTGGGTGCAGTGGCAGGGGAAGGTGGGCATCTGTGGGGAAGGAGGTTTTAAGAACGGGAAGGTGGAGTCCGAGGAAGGCAAGGCTTGGCAGATAGAGCAGTCTGGCATTGCAAAGTGGGATGTCCTTGGGAGCACATGCATGGTGTGGGTGCATCTGCTGGCCCTGATAGTCCTGCTTCCCCAGTACCCAAGGAGCAGATGTGGTGTCCCTCGGGACAGGGTTTGTAAGCTCTGCAGGAATCCAGGGCTTGCTGGTGAGGTGGCTTGGGGTGATTTTCCCAGTCTGGAATGGATTGTGACAGGGTTGAGGTACTTGCTGTGACCGAAACGGATGCCAATCCCTCTGCATTCCTGATGTTTTAAGCATTGGACTCTGCAGTGCTCCCCCGGAGGTTCCCAACACCCTCCTGCTGCCAAGTCATGGCTGGATGAGCATTTTTTCAACTCCTCTTAAAGCACCTGAGGCTGGAGGTCCTCGGCCTCCTGGGTGCTGCCCTTTGGCATTAGGTGGGCATCCCAAAACATGGAACAAAGTCCCCCATCTGTCTGAGCCACACAACTGGCACACCTCGTGGGAGTGGGCACATGGAGGGTGCCTGTGGAGTGCCCAGATCCAGGACATGCAGGTATTGGTACCCACAGGGGATCCTGTGGGGATACCAGGGTGGGATTCTTCCCTTGGAATGCCGCCACCACCACCGTGCCCCTTGCCAGCCCCTCCATGGGAGTGCCAGCATTTATTTATTGTGCCAAAGATAACGCTTTGTTTGCTCTTCAAGGATCATAAGAAAAAGACCTTCTTCCCCCTCAAAAACGGGCTGGGATGTCCTTCCTCCCAAATTCCCAGCTGTGCCCCTCCCTTCCATGCTGGCCTGGGCATCGGTGCTTTATTGCTTAAGGAATATTTGCAGTGGTTCCCTGCTATGCCTCGGGGGAGAGCTGTGGCTAGGGACTGACCCAGCTCCTTGCACCCATAGCTGGGGTCCCTGGGGGGTGTTTGGGCAGGGGGGCTGCACTGCAGGTCCTGATCCCAACCTTGAGCTGAGAGGTGGGGGAGATCTAAAGCAGGGTGTGATAACCTCCCCCCGACCAGCTGTGGTGCTCTGGGGTGGTGATGGTGCAGGGCTAGCACCCAGCACTGCCTGTTTCATGGAATCCTGGCATGGTCTGGGTTGGAAGATAACTGTAAAGCTCCTCTTGTTCCAGCCCTCCTGCCATGGGCAGGGACACCTTCCACTAGACCAGGTTGCTCCAAGCCCCATCCTGGCCTTGAACGTTTCCAGGGATGGGGAATTTATTCCAGCTGAAGGCAGGCTGAGGTTAGGTCACTTTGTCCTGTCTCTGGTCCTGTCTCCAGGAGGAGAGGATGACTCTGGTGCCCTGCACCCTCCTAAGCCAGGTGGATGCATGGAGTCCTTCCTGTGCTGTAACCTTGTCCAGTGTTACCATGATGTATAAAGTTTTGTACATACAAGATTCAGAGCTTTTTAACTTTTAATATTTATTAATTTTGTTGGGTTCTGTTTTGTTGGGGGTTTTTTTTGTTTGTTTTTTTTGGGTTTTTTTTGGAACTCTAACATAATGTAAAAGAAAAAATAAAATAAATCCACATAAAAATCTCTTGCTGTTGATCTATTTTGGGGATGGGTGTGTGGAGGGGGAAACGTGAGCATGACCTGTGTGTGGTTGTTGAAATGGATTTACTTTGTGTTATTTCAACCCAGTCCCTCCTCTTTACCAGCCAGAATTTTACATTGCTGTTTTGAGGAGGAAGAAAACCTCTAGGTATATACATAAATATATACACAAACATAAATAGTTTAGCCAGTGCAAAAATAAATACTGATGTGTTACTGGTTCAGGTCAAAAAGAGCTCCTGATGCCATGGCCAGATAAAAAATGTAAAGTGGTGAAACCAGGGTAGGCATGAGGCCAGAGAAGAAATGTCAGGCTGTGTTTTGGCAGCCCCTCCTTTTCCTGTTTGATGCCAAAAACCAGCTTCTGCTGCTGGGTTTTTTAGACCCTCATACAAGGTTCAGTGTTGCCTCGGTTGTCCCAGCTTATGGATGCTCCACTCCGTCCTTGAAGCAGAAGCCCGGCGCTGGGAGAAGGGAATGTGTTCTCTGTGCTTGGTGGGCACGCGACTGCTGGTGGCCACGGTGGCAATGAGCAGAGAATCACGGACTCCAGAGAATCACAGAATCCTGGAATGCTTTGGGTTGGGAGGGATCTTCAAGCTCCTCTCATTCCAATCCCCCTGCTGCGGGCAGGGACACCCTCCACTAGACCGGGTTGCTCCAAGCCTGAAGGACCTGATGGTAGGACCACACTGGGAATAGGGAGTGCTCAAGGACAAGGCAAGCGAGGGGAGGGGCTGGAGGGAAGGGCCGGTCTTCCCTCTCGAGGTGCGCTCCCTGCCTTGCTTCCTGCGCTTTGCAGGCAGCTGGGAGCGAACCCCAGGGCACGGCTGGCAGGGGACGCTTGAGTGGTCCCAGCGCCACTTTATCAAGGATCGTGGGGGCAATGGCAAGCTGGTGGCACTTGCATGGGAGGGCGATGAAGACCGCGTAGCTTTGCCCCCAGGGTGTGTGGGAGCCGCTTTAAAGCCACGCTCACACAAAATGGTGCTTCCTGTGGAAACTTCGTAGATGTTGTGGTGGTGAGTGATGCTGCTGTAATCCCTCAAAAAGTGCTTTATTTTCCTCTTTCCTGCTTTACATCCTTTTAAATGTCTCCCGCAGACCTCTGGTGCTCACAGTGATGGTGGAACCACTACATCTTTTGGCATGAAGTCACTCAGTTCTTCCCCTTGTGTTTTTAATGGCCCCTCTTAAGAGGTTAAACCAAAACCCTACCAGGGCGTTCCTTAAAATCCAGCCAGACTGGATTCCTCTGGATCTTTGCAGTGCCTGCTTTTTCACGTGCTTTGAAAACCCTGCTTAGATTTTACCATGGAAAAAGCTCTTCCACCTGTATGTTGGATGCTTCCCTTTCACACGACACCACTGCAGCTCATCACACCTTCAGGTTTTTAGGCTGCAGCAGCCAAAATATTTGGCTGAGGAGGGATTTTTGGATTTATAAGGGATAGGAGAGACTTCAAGGCTTGCAACTGGTGTGGTTGTGGCTTTTCTTGCTGGGATGGCAGGTTGCATGGGGCTTGGAGCAACTTGGTGGAGGATGCCCTGCCTATGGCAGGGGCTGGAATGAGATGAGCTTTAAAGTCCCTTCCAACTCAAACCAGTCAGGGATTCTACAGTTCTGTGAGATGGGGCAGAGTAGGTGCTTGTTCCCATGGGAACTGAGATTACGGCAGTGTCTCTAAACACCTTCTTCACTGCTAATTTTCCTACAGCAAGTATTGCATCCCTTCAGTACTCACACTCTTGGCCAGGATGGAGTGGGTGGAACAGTTTTCTGGGAAAACTTCAGCTTTCTTTCCCATGGGTTTCTTTCCCAAAGGGTTTTATCCCAGCCCTGGAGCCTTGTTGGCTTGGCTCAGCCATTTCCCAGGTTCCCCCACCTGACTCACCAGCCCTGACCCTGAGCTTTTCCCCCCAGCTTTTCCTGCAGGGATCATCTCATGGCACAGCTGCCGTGGTTTTGCCCAGCTGTGTCCCATTGCAGCTTCCCAGCTTTCCCCCTGCATTCCTGATTGCTGGGCAGGTTATAACAGCAACCCTGCCAGCTGCTGCTCCTTGGATGCTCCAGACTGATTCCAGGGCACTCTGGCTCTCAGATAAGCATGTGGATGTCCCAGGAAAGCCTTGCAGTGATCCTGGTGTGATGTGTGTGTCCCAAGGCAGCTGCCAGCTCTGCAGTGGAGGTTTGGGATGTGCAGCTGCAGCTTTATGTGAGGTTTGCTGTTACCACAGATCAGTGCTGGGATTTTCACTGCTGCTTTGGTGAGTTATAAACTGGTTTATTATTATTATTATTATTATTATTATTATTATTATTATTATTTTGTGGAGTTTGGGGAGTCTCTGGGGCCCAGCAGTCAGGAAATACAATTCTTTGTATTGTAGGCTGCCTAGGAAGGAGAGAGCAGAGGCTGATGAGAGCTCTGTCCCAGCACTTTAGAGCTGCCTCTCCACTAAATTCCCGAGGAGAGCTGATCCTCGCCATTCCCTCGCTTTCGTGCACTCTTTCTCATGGTAGTTTTGTCTCTGCAGCCAGCTGGAATGGACAGGCAGATAATGTTTTATTTGGTGAGTGGTGTCCATGTGCTCTCCTGAGGGCTGTATGGGATATCCTGGTAACAGGGTGACTTGCTGGGAGAAGGAAAACGTGGGAAACTGCTTGTGCTGGCAAGCCTGGAGGCCAGGAGGGGAAGGCACTGCCACCCAAAGCCCAGGTCAGAAGGGTGAGGGGCTGCCAAGGGTCACCCTGGTCCATCGCAGAGGTCCCTCGACCTCGTGTGCCGCTTGAGGGACATCCCTGGGGGCCGGAGCGGAGGGGTTTGATCCCGACATCTCCATCAGCTCTGCCTGCAGCCGCTGGAGGTCACTGCTGATCTGCAGCTCCACACGGAGAGGCGGCAGGAGCCCTGCTCCACTTGCAAAATTCCTGGGAGATGGAGAGTGGCTGTCCTGGCGGATCTTCACCAGGAGGCACAGCTGGCACGCCAACCCTGCCTGATGGTCCCCTTCCCTTGCTCCTGGATGGAACGACTCTTTGGGAGGATGAGGGAGCTGGGAAAGGGGCTCATCCTGGAGAAGGAGGCTCAGGGGGAACCTTCTGGTTCACCACAACTCCCTGACAGGAGGGGTCAGGCCCTGCTCCCAGGGGACTAGGGACAGGATGGGAGGAAAGGGCTGCAAGCTGTGTGGAGGTTGGAAATAAGGACAAATTTATTCACGAAGAGGGCTGTCAAGTACTGGAACAGGCTGCTCAGGGCAGTGGTGGAATCACCATCCCTGCAAGGATAAAATGCATCCAGGTCTAGGTCCCTTTCTGCCCACTTAAAACTGAGGTGACTCCATTCCAGCTCCGTGGGCACAATGCCACCTCTACTGGGGATCTGGGGCTGAAAGGTCCCTTCTAGGAGGGTTTGGAGCTATTGCCAAGGAAATGGGTGACTTTACCAAAAGGCCCATGTCCCTTCATTGCCTTTGTTGCTGGAGCATCTAACCAGGACTGGGGAAAAAATCATTGGGAAGGGCTTGGGAAACTTCAGGATTCAGTGGCTCAGCAGGACAGCAAATCTTCCAGCAGCAAAGCAAACTGGTAAAATCCCTATTCAAATGTCCTCACCACTTCCAAGCGGTCTGGAAACACATTCCCAACTCCAATTCCAGCTACAGGACCTGGTCCCTCTGGCAGGACAAGCATCCTTTGGGACTAGAAGTTCAGCTGATTTGGGGTAAATCTCATCTGATTGACAAATCTGCCTTTGTTGATCTGTAGAGGAGGAGAAAGAGGAAAGGGAGTGATGGAAAAAGTCCCAAATGGCAGGTGGATCCCTCTTGGCTTTGTCTGAGGAGCAGACACTGAGACTGAGAGGTTTCAGGTCAAAATATTCCCTCACAAACCCCTGTCAGAACAGTGGCAGGATTGGGATTAAGGCTTGTGCAGATGTGTAGGGGAGATTATAGCAACTCATCAGGGTGTAAAACACAGCTGAAATCAGCCCAAATCCTGATTCTGAGACTGGGGGAATGGGGAATTACAGGATGCTCCTTTGAGATGGTGAAGCTGGGGAGCAAGTGGGAGCTGCTCTCCGCTCTGCAGAAAGTGATACAGGCTCCCTCCAGCCAGGGTCATGCTGGGATCCTCCTGTTCAGACCCTGCTCAGTCCCGAGGGCTATTACTGTCTGTATCCTTGAGGCCAGCTCCGAGCGACGCTGCCCTGGGATCAGCAGAGCCCTGGTGCGGGGGAAGCCCTGATTTTAAGCAGAGTCTTGGATGGCCTCAAATACATTTGCAGGAGTTGGCAGGAGAGGATAAGGCAGCCCCATGGGAGCCCTCTGGCAGGGCTGCTGTCAACCCTCGGGGTGCTCCGGGGGGTTTTAGGAGCAGAAGTAGCCCTCGCATTCCTGTTTTGCAGGGTATTTAGGGCACCCTAAATACAGACCTAGAGAGCAGGTTCTTGCTGAAAGTGCCTCTCCCTTCTTCCCATCCATGTGTCCAGAAAAGTTAAGAGTCAAACAGAGACAATATAAAAATACTTGGCATTTATTTCTGTACATAACCAAAGCGCTTGTAATTGGTGTCTCCAGATGGAAAACCAGACCATTTTCATCCGCTGAACCAGGAGACTCAGTGCTAACATTTCAGGCTCATAATTTTAAAAAATGTACTCCATGTCCCTCTTTTCTTTTCTAAAAAGCTTGTTTTATAACACACACAAAATAAGGGCTAAAAATACTTTCCAAGGCACATCATTATCAGGAAAGAATGGAGAAATGCTGCTTTTTCCTCGCGAGCCTCCCTCCAGTGCTGGAGGTGTTGGGTGGTGGGGGATGATAACAGTTCAGCTCAGGAGCAGAATGCAAAGCAGGAGGACAATATTTACCCAAAGCTAATTGTAATTCTCATAAATGGTCACCAAAAGAGCCCAAATATCAGCAGGAGAGGGAAGCTGCTGGATCCCTCTGTTGCTGGAATGCTGCCTTCCCACACGTAGGGTGGGGGCAAATCTTATCTCCAGTAAAAGAGCAGGGGAGCTGCTGCCCGGGAGATGAGAGGCCAGAGGCTTCTCCATTAATACATAAACTTTGGATGAACAGTTAAGACATGAGGCTGCAGGCAGAAGTCACCTCTGCTCATGCCCTTGTGGATTTTAATTACAAGGTGTTTTTAATGACATCAGATGATCCTTGCAGCCCTGCCTGTCCTGTAGACACTGGAGTGGGAAGGCACTGGCCATATCCCTGGCAAAAGAGTGTAAATTCCCCCAGGAATATGAGGCTGGTACCAAGCTGAGAGGGAGCTGAGTTGCCTTCGTGTGCAAAAGAATGTGAACACCTTCAATTAAGCCAGAAAGAACATGGAATAATTGGCATTTTGTTCTTGCTTCTCTGTTTTTCTCCCTGAGGATTATTCTGGAGTTGCATTAAAAAAATATTAAAAACCATCGCACCTCCTCCAGAAATCAGTTTTTTCCATATTCTTGGAAAATTTGGCAGCCAAAAAAGCTGTGCATTAAAAGAAGGTCATTTATTCCCTCCAGTGGGGACTTCCAGCTAGCTGCAAATGTATTCCCTCCTGACAGTTTTGATAAATGGGGAGAAAACATGGCATTTTGGGGTGCAGGCTTGCAGGAGGGTTTCTTGGGCTCTGAGAAACTCACTCACTTGCAAAATAAGGCAGTTTTTCACGAGGACATGCTTGGCTTCCAGCAAGGCCCTTCCCCATGAAAGGGAGGAGTCCAGGAGGGGGAAATCTCAGCCTTTTGGGGTGTGAGGGCAGATTTGGAGGCAAGGGGTGTGTCTGTCCTTCAGCAGTTCCTCCTGTGGTCCCTTCTGATGTCCTTATTGCAGCATTTTTCTAGTTGAAAGGTGGTTGTGGAGGAGAGTCCCTAAGTGCTCTGACTCCTTATTCTTTTTCTGCTGTCAGCAGGAGGTTGCAGACCTTGGAATTGGTTTGGTGCAAGGCAAATTCCCTCCCAGGCACGGTGCCATGCCGGCCTTTCCGAGAGGTGCTGCTCTGGCTCCCAGCAGACTGGGAAACTGTGAAGATTTCTCTGTGGGACAAGGTGACAGCAGGATGGTCAGAAGGCTGTGGTGGTGGTGGATCTCATCCTTCTCCTCCCAGACCAGCCCAGTCACCATCTCCTGATGGTCTATGGATGGTGCTCCCACCCGTGTCAGGAACTTGAGGTGCCCTTCTCTCATCCCTACCAATTCTGAGCCAGTAAGTGCAACCATTAATTCTCTCCTCTTCCCAAGGAACCCTCCTTTATCTCAAGCCCATAATGATGTTTCTGCAGGATCTGGTTGTACCCAGAGACTACCTGTACGGGACCTGTTCCTCTCTCAGCTGCAGGCACATGAGCACGGGGCTGCTGGAAAACCTCAGCATGGTGTTGAAGTGGATAGAGGTCTCCACCTCTGTCTGGCTCCTCAGGGTGGCTTGGAGGAAAGGGGAATCTAGTTCTGCCTGGAAATCCATAGTGAGGCTTCCCCTGGAAGAGAGAAGCACATGGGGTCTGGTCACTGAGCATTGGCCTGCGCTGGGCACCAAAAAACTCCAGAAACACCTTGATTGGAGATCTGGCCATGGAAAATGGGTGTTCCTAAGCACCAGGAAAGGCTGGACCCATCAGAAGAAGAGCAGGGGGCTGTGGAAATCCACCCTCATCCCCCGGGTATTCCCTTTCCCAGCAGCTTCCCACCCACTGACCTCGCATTGACGCTGGTTTTCAGTTCCTGCTCCCAAATGCTCACATCCATGTCAGCTGAAATATCCAGCCCCAGGCTGCCCTGGAGTTTGACAGTCACTTGGAGGCCAGACTGCAGAGGAATGACCTGGAAGATGGAAAAGGCAGAGCTTCCTGTGACCAGGCACTGCTCTTGGATGAGTGGCTGACACCGGCAGTGACTTGTGGCTGCTGGGAATGTCTGTCCCAACCCTGCAGCTGGGCCTGCATGGGAGCAACTGCAGCCACGGGTCTCCCATGGCAGAACAAGCCATCCCACTGCTTTACCAACCCCAAGACACATCTGGCAGTGCCACCTCGCTCTCAGATCTGTACCTGTGGTGCGTAACATTCACAGGCTCATTTTTCTGGATTCACTGAGATGTGGCATGGAGACAGGTCACTGCTTCCTCCCCATCCAGTACCTGGTGATGCTCCATCAGCAGGAGGTTCCCTTTGACCACACTGGTGGTCTCTCCGCTGCTCAGCAGCACCTTGGCCATTAGATCTGTGTAGCCCTGGAAGAAGATGATTGGCCGCAACTGGACATCAAAGAAGGTGGCCGACATCCCAGCCATGAGCTCTGGCTCCTCTTCCCCTTCCGAGAGGTTTTCTCCCATCATTGACTCCATCCCTTGTGTTTCAAAGGTGACCTGGAAGACAGAAGTGGAGGCACTCTTTGGAGCAGGACATCAGCGATGGAGTGACTTGGATGAGGCATCCAAATCGTCTCTGAGCACCCCGAGGTATCAGTGTTGCATCCTCTGCTTTTTGGGGGAGCAGGGGACTCCTTTCTCCACAGGAGGAGTGTCTGGTTCCATACTGGTGATTTGGGAATTTGCCTGTTTCTGATACAGGACATGCTGAATGTGGAGGTGAAGCACCACAAGGGGGTTAAGAGGGGACACAGGGACAGCAGTGGCACCACTGGGTCGGTGTTGTCACCACCCCCCCCCCCCCCCCCAGCCCCTCTCCTGCTGGCACCTGAGCTGCACGAAGCCGCTGGCCGTGGCTGAGCAGGGAGAAGTCGGAGACGCTCTTCCTCAGGAATCCACCCTCCAAAAACAGTAGATCCAGCCCGAAAGTGGAAATCAGGTCCTGGGTGACTGAAAGGCAGAGAGATGCCCATGAGCACCCCTGGGTGTCTGATGGAAGGGGGGTTGTTACAGGATGATCTTTAAGGTCCCTTCCAACCCAGACATATGGTACCATTCTGCATCTTCTCCTTCCCTTCTTGCAATACTCAAAGAATTTAGCATTGCAAGGTTGTTTTTTTTTTCTCCCTGACTTTTCCACCTTCACTGACCCTCTGTGAGGCCAGACTGAGGTAATTTGAAGAGGGACAGAAATGAGAGCTGAGGGAAGAAGAATTAAGCAGATATTTAGGAAGTGCTGCTTTTTGTACTCTCTGAAGTTGGATTCTTTCTTTTAAATTCAGTACAAGAATCCTCCTCTTTGAAGATCTTATTAAAAATACGAAAGGAACTGAGGAATGGAGTGAAATATCTTGACTTATCAGGGAAAGCACAGAAAATCCCACCAACAATCTACTGTTGGTTTCATCTCCAGCTGAAGTTCCTCTTTCAAATTAGCAGGATTTGGGAAAAGTATGCGTTAGAGAAGGGTGTGTTCATATCTCAGGTGGTGGCAGCCAGCTGATGCTGGAGGACATTCTCAGAAACCTCTCTGAGATTTTGGGCCATTCTATAGGCCTGAATCCTCTTCTGGAAGCTGCCTTTTCCTACCAACCCATCCTTTAACCCTCTGAGGGGACATGGGATCAGTGTCCTCTGTGCTGTCACCTGTCAGAGGTCCTGAGAAAGAAGAGGAGGTGCCGACTTTAGAGAAGAAATTGTAATTATTTATCCGCGGGTCTCCCATGATGTCTTTCATTATGTTCCTGGAAAAGAGAGGGAAAGGATGTGTCAGCACTGGGAGGAAGGAAAGGGAAAAGGTCAGTGGTCACTACAGAAGGAAATAAAATTTGCCAAAGTATTTCTCATGGTTGCTGGCTGCCCAGAGTAGTGTGAGCAAAAAATGAAAGCATCAGACATGGGCTACCCTGGAATTTCCCTTTCCTATGGCTTATTAGGATAAACCAGGCAGATATTTTTGTGCAGTTTTTACTTAGCCCTGCAAAATGTGAGTGCTTGGTTTGTTTTGTGCAGACAGGTAGATTAATGCAGGTACAAACTGTGCACTGCCTTGGGAGCCAGAGCTTCAGCCTCCAAGGACTCGGCCAAAACCACAAGCCTGGGTCCCACTGCCATGGGGCAGGATGACAAGGAATGTCAGGTTTTGCCCGGCTATATGGCATCGGCATCCCTTTTGTTACTCCAGGAATATCCAGGCAGCCCCCAGGAAGTGATGCTAGCACATTTTAAAGATACATTGGTCCAAAACCCACAGCTGGATTGTGGAGGAGGAGGAGAAAAAGGTGATATAGAGCAGAGGGAAAAATGCAGCCATCCCCTCCAGCCCCACCTTGCCAGGTGGTGGTGGTCACGCAGGCTGTTCTGGACTTTCAGCAGCAGGAACGTGGCCATCTCTGTCTCCATCTCGCTGGTGGCCAGCAAGATGTTGATGACATCCATGGGCAAGGGGTGGTTATCCAGGAGGATTTCTGCAGCGGCTAGGCGACAGGTTTTGTCATAACTCTTCCTCTTCTGGTGGAAAATCCTCCTCATCACTCGCTTCACCTGATGAGAAGGGATAATTAAAAGACTGCAAATGCACCCCAGCAGCTTGGCTTTGAGTGGGGAGGGGAGCACCAAGCCTCGGCAACTTCCTTTCCTACCTTGCTGGAGATGTGGGGAACAGGGAATCGCTGCAGGGCAGAGGTGGCCGCGGCAGTGACAGCAGTGGGACCGTCCTCGGCATGGCCCAGGAGAGTGGGGATGGTCTCGGGGAGCATCGCATTCCCCAGGGCCAGCAGGTAAATGACCACCTTGGGCTCCTCCTCGGCACCTCTGAGCCCCCTGAGGATGGTTTCCACCCCACGCTCCACCACCTGCTCGGGATTTGCAGAAGGAGGGGGGACAGGAGATATTCTGGGCACCCCTGGAACTGGGTCCCAAAAAGCCAAGTGTGAGGGATTGCAGAGAACCCACCTGCAGCCCACAGAGCTTCTGCTGGCACAGCTTGCCCACCAGAGAGCCCACAGCAACTACCCCTGTCTCCCAGGTCTCAGGCGACAGCTGCTTCTCATCCAGCTTGTCCTGGGCATCAAGAAAGGGGTAAAAGGAAGCAGGAAAAAAGAAATGAGGAGAAAAAAAGAGAAGGAGTATGCTTTACCTCTTATCTCAAAGTGTTTCTTAAGCAAGTAAGGAAAAACTAGTTCTTTCCTGCCTTGAAGGTGATGCCTTAGGTTTTAACTTTTATAGTTTTCAAATTCTGCACTGCTTAGTGTGTAACTCTGAAGTTAGCCTGTTAACTTCTGCTCTCTCGTGCCAGGCAGACATAACAAAGCCTCTCCAGACTTTGTCTCCAAGGGCACCCAGACTGTCCTAGGCTCAAAAAGGATAAACCAAAGAGCCTCTAAGTGGGGCAAGCGGAGGGGAACTTACACCATTAAACTGAAGCTTTAATTGGAGAATTAACCCTGATATGCAAATGAACCAAACCTATAAAAGTGTGAAGAACTCGTGCCCTGCCGTCCGTCTTGGGGTCCATCTGGGCAGTGGCCTCTGGCCCCCCAGGGGTACCTTTGAAGGCCTTTCAAATAAATACCTGCCTTATTCCCTTACTCCTGTCTAGTCTCTGTTTCTAGGAGGCCTCTTAAGGCATCAAAGGAGGCCATGCATGATTTAATTGGATAAAATGCTGTGGCTCTAAATTAAGATTTTATTATCTCTAATGCACTGATGTAAAACATTTTCTGCTGAATTCTTTTCCTCTGAGGAGCATCTACTCCCACCACCTATGTCCCGTTAAATGCACATAAAACAATCCCATGAGCAGGAAAATCAATTTCTGCAGAAACATTTTCCTTTTTCCATGGTGTTTTCCTTTTTCCCTTTTCCCATCCCAGATGCAGGACCCTCTGGGAAGAGAGAGAGATGTCCACACTTACTAAGATGAGATGGAGAAGCTCTCCAGAAGGCCGGGGAGAGAAAGCTGCTGTGTAGAGAAACTTCTCCACAAGGGACTTGGGCTCCTTGCTGAAATCCAGGAAGTCTGAGAGCGCTGCCAAGGAAGCCACTGACTGTGTGGCCACCGCTGCCTCCACGAGGAAGGGGCTGGAGCAGGAAGAGGGAACTCATCAGTGGCATGGCCCACAAAAAACATGCAGTGCTTGGACAGGACGGGTATTAGGAAAGCGAGAGAACACTGTCACTAGTCAGGATGGCTGCCTGGACCAGGGATGGTGCCTGGAGCAGCACCAAATGATCCTGGTTGTCTTGTCCAGTGCTCAGAATTTTGAAGAGATGATTCCAGGGATTCTCACCGCATCTCCTCAGGTGCTCTCCTCAGCAGCTGCAGGACATCCCTCTTCTTGGCGCTGCGCAGCATCTGGATGAACCTCTGGAACTGCCAGGCTGTCGCCACCCTCGAGGTGTCTATTTTGACTCTCTGTCTGTCAAAAGCCTTCAGGAAGGCTCTCAGCTGCAAAGGTGAGGTTTGTTAGGTGGGATTTAGCCTCTTTTCCCCTGTTACCACAGGATACATTTTACACCAAAGCAGCAGTAACCAGCCCCTCCAAAAGCACCACTGGGGTTTAACTCCAAATCCTACAAGCGCCCAGCTTGGGGGAGAGCCCCTGGTGAGTTTTGGGGGTTGGTAGCATCACTGACCGATGGGCAGTGGGTGCAGACTCTCCTGAAGGGCAGGCTGGTCATGACCAGGGGCTGGGGCCGTGCATCTGTGCCAGCCAGCACATCCTCAAGGCTTTGTCCAGACACTTCTGCTGGCCCAGGCATTGCAGGAGACACCAGCTGGAGCTGCTGCCTGTGAAGGGAGAAACAGTCAATAGAAAGTTTTGTGATTTACATCCCCTGTGCTCATGGTTGGGATCATCGCTCACCTTGAACTGATTTTGATGCCAGAGCGGGATCTCAGGGCTGGAGCCACCACATGGCTTTCCTCTGCCAGGACCGACTGGAGGAGGTTGCCTTTCACCACATACTGGCTTGTGCTGGAGGGCTGCCACTCAACTCCAAAAATCTTGGGAAAGGAAAGGCAAGGAGAAAAAAAATGCAACCTTTTTCTCCCTTCCCCTTTCCCCAGGAGACTTCTCTTTCCATTAGCAGAAAAAGAACTTTCCAGTCCACAAAGTCACCTACTTCACTTGCAAAATGTAGGAAAGGAAAATCCAGAAGAGCCCACCTTCTTCCCAGATGTGGGAGAAGGCAACACCAGGTGAGGACGATGGCAAGGGGATGCTCTCATTGTGGTTGATGCAGGTAGACGGAGTGGTGACACAGGGACTTGCATGACAAGGTGGTGTTGAGACCTCTGCCAGGGCCTATGGGGTCTCCATGGGGATGTCCATTTTTATATTGAATTCAGTAGAATTTTTATATTTTAAAAAACCTTAAATTTTGGTTGTGGCAGGTATAACTGCATTAAGATCCACAGGATTTCATCTGTGCATGTCAGGGCTAAACGCAGGCTACTGCTTTAAGCAAAACCAGAGTCCTGTCAAACTAATCCCCAGTCTGATGGGTCTGAGACCCAGAAAACATCCCTGTATCTCCACCTTCCCCAGCAGGATCAGCTGACAGGTCAGAAGTGATAACAAGGGTGTGGGTGGGATGACCCAGAGCACCTTTACTGCTCCTACCCACCTTGACACCACAAGATCCTCCTGAGGGATGTTGGTGCATCCCACTTTGAGGATGGGTCTAAGAGTCCCATCCCAAGCTGGTGCAGAAGGCTGAAGCCAGCTGGGAATGGGAATCCAAGCCCACCTGCAAAAAGATTTTAGGGATGGCCCTGCTGTACTCAAGATGAGCTGAACCCCCCACAGTGAGAGCAATGGACTTGCTTTGTTTGTGGAGGTGAATCCAGACTTTGGCGTTGAGCAGCTGAGAAGATCTTTGGTCTTGGTGATGGAATGGTTGGACACAGTGTAGGTGACTTGGCAGCTTCCAGAGGCGTCTTCCTGAAACACAAAGGGGAGTGACCATGGGTATTAAATGATCTGTGGAGAGGACAGACAGAAAGGCCAACCTAACAAATAGAAAAACATCAAAAATCTAGAAAGTGGGCCACATCGGGGGGGGTGGTGGGGGTGGTGTTGGATAGCTCCAAGTCCATCTGGGCATCTTTGCAAACTCAGGCTGACACCACCAGCAGCAGCATCTCTGTGACTGCATTTGGGGTTCTGAGGTTATTTCATGTTGTTCACAGGTCATTCCAGCTGGCTGCTGGCAAAGCAAATCCTGCTTAGCAGGAATGCTGTTCCTACTGTCAAGGGAAAGGCTATGGTTTTGTAAGGGTGCCTATTGCTGAATATTAGGTTATTTCATTTTAAGTCTTCTGCCTTTCCAATAGTCACCCTTGCTCACAGCCTGGTTGGAGCAGCAGAGCCCATGTTGTTTATCTTGAATTTTGCCTCCTCTGCCAGAGCTCATGGGCTGGCTAGGTTCCAGGGCCAGCTCTCCTGGCACATCCCTGGATTTTGGGCAGATGTGGCCCCAGCTCTGGACCTACCTCCACTGTGGTGCCAGCATGGGGCTGAAGCTGGAACAGACTGATGATGCCTCGTTTCAGGTTGGAGATCAGGATGTTTTCCGCTTCATTCCCATAGAAAGCTTTGACCTGGGGGGGGTAGGAGGTGTTGCCTGGCTGAGGGGATGTCTCTGAGGTCCTTGAAGGCTCTCTGCTGCCTTCCCTGACAAAAGGGAACCTGAGAACACCCTGTAGACACCTGAGGAATTTTCTCAAGGAGGACTTTATCCCTCAATAGCATGAGGTCTGTGGATGCAAGCCCACAAAATTTCCCTTTCCTTCCCACCCGTAGAGGAGAAGGTCAGAAGAGAGCTTATATCCCATGGTTAGGACTGAAGAGCTTTTAACATGGGATTCAGCTGAGTCCTTTTGGACGATGGGACTCCATGTAGGGTCCTGCACTGGCCACTCTGTCCAGTTCCTGCTGCTCTGAAATTGGAGGTGGAGCAGGAGATCCTATGGGCTTCATTGCCCAGAATATTTAGGATGAGGACAGGAGTGCTTTGCAGAGGGCATGAACAAGCCCAGGAGGTGTCCAGCTGACCTTCCCACTGTTCCAGGAGATGAACACTGGCTGCTGGAACTCTGCCTGTGCCTCCTGGCTCAGTGCAATCTCTACAGGGGGACCTCTGCTGCTGTCCTGGTTCCTCTCCTCTTCTGGCTGGTGTTGGGCCTTCACGTTGTGGATCTGCAACAGCAGAAGATGGCAGAAAAAAGTGACCAAGTGTGTCTGCTCTAAAGGTGGTGTGTATTTTACCTCCAGGTGATGGATTTGGTCAGAGAGGTCATTTTTCAGCTGGCATGGGCTAGAAAGGGAAGGGGTTGCAGCTCCTGGGGTGCTGCCAGCAGGAATACCCAGCTGTGATGGCTGTACTGTCCCACCCACCTGCACCTGGAGCAGCTCTTCCCTGCCTTGGTCCCTCCAGAGCTGGTGCAGATGGATCAATGCCTCAGCCTGCAGCCGGGCTCCCCACGGGGATGGTGTGGACGTGTGGTCCAGCTGGACATGCAGCGTGTACCGGTACTGATACAGGGTCCTGGGCTGGAAAGAGAGTGGCTGCAAATTCCCTGTGGAAAGATGGAGATGTTGAAGGTAAGCAGTCATGGATCTCCTCCACTTCCTGCACCTGGCAACTTCCATCCAGAGGGCACCCGGGCTTGCAGGGGTGCTCGTGACCTGTGCATCACTCGACCTCCTGGGACTGGAAGTCTAGCTGATGGGAAGGTTTTCACGGGGAATTGTGCCCGTGGTTTAGATATTTGGGTGTTCTCCGGGCTGACAGCTGATTCCTGCTCGTGTTTCCAGCCCTGCCTTAAAAATGATGGCTCGAGCAGGGTCTCCACTTGGGGACTTCAGGACTTTTAGAAATGCCAAAGAAACGCACTTTAATCCTAAAGGGAAGTTTCCTGAGCATGCCCACAGACAGGAGGGATTTCTCCAGTGCCTTTTTAGCACTGGGCATTAACAGGGGCACAGTCAACCTTCTTAGGGGAGAAAAGAAACTGAATTATTCATATTCTGGGTTTTCCATCAGAACTTCTAACTCTTAATTAAATTACTGACTTTGTGCTAAGGCAAAATGAAGTTGGTGGGACAGCTTTAGATCAAAACACCCTGCTTCAGCCTTATTTCTCCAAAATTATTCTGAGTCCCTTCTCTTGCTTGTATACAATTGTGATGAAGGGAGAAGGGTTGCCTTTGCTGTGACAAACCAGTCAAATCTATTTTCTGAAGTCACTTGAAATTCTCTTGCAAATTTGACACACTTGCTGGGCTTCTGAAATGTTTTATAGCTTTGCTGCTTTTAACAACAAATGAATCAATGTAAATCCAGCTCAGTCCCTGGGGCTTTCCTCTGTGAGACAGACTGAAGAGTTTGTATAGTTCTGTGCTGTGTGCAGTTTAAAAAGCTCCAGCTCTCTGGTTTTCCTCACCCCCAGGAAGGACTGCCACAATCCCCAAAATGTCCCTGCCTCAGGACATGCTCGTGCTGCTTGCAGTTTTCCAGTCCCTGTTCCCTGCTTGGCTGTAGACCAGGAGGATAAGTGCTGGGATGAGCATCTCACCTCTCCAGGCATCCAGACCCCGTTGTGTCCCTGAACCCAAATCAGCCCAAAGTCTCCCTTACCTTTTGCTGATCTCAGGAAGGAAAAGCAAAGCAGGCAAAAGCATCCCCAAAATGCCTGTGGATTCATGGTGGGCTCTGGGAGCTGGGCAGGAGACAGGGAAGGAAGGGGGGTGGGAGAGAGGGACTGTACAACAAAAGTGGGCAAGATTAGGAGTGTCAGACGATGGGGCCCGACCTTCTCCCTATCCCCGCCTTACCCGAGAAAAGGCAAATAATTAAACCTTTGTACCAACCCCCAGCAGCAACGGAGGGTTTGGAAATCAGCTGAGGTTTGCCAAAGGCCGGCAAGAAGGGAGGAAAGCTGGGGAAAAAAAACTGCCAGAAGCATTGCAGGGTGGAGAAGCTGCAAGTTTGTCTTGATTTGGGAGGAGGATGCTCAGAAAGCTGCTCTGTCCTTTGGTGATCTCTCTCTCATGCGATAGAAGAAAATTCCTTTCAAAAGAAAAGACCCAGAAGGGGGAAGGGGGGTAAACAGCTTTTCCATCCTTTTAGTTGGAGACTGGGATTTGCAGCTCGGAGGCTCATGTTACTTAAAGGGCCAGGCTGGAGGGGACGGGGAGCGCCTGCTGGTGGGTGGGACTGTGAGCACTGTTACCCCCAGAAAGAAACGGGAAAAGGGCTTAGGAGAGCCATTTCTAAATCTCTTGGCCCACTAACCGTACAGTTTTGGTTGTTTTTGGGTTTTTTTTTAAATGCATGAACTTTGTGATTACTGAGTTTAATTGTTTTCTAAAGACACCAAAGTGGTGGTGATGCAGCTCAAGGTCCTGGGAAGGCTTTTTGCTAAAAAGAATGGGGGGGTGGGGGCGGGGGTGGGGCACTTCAGGTGTCACTCTGGAAGTGATCTACATATTACAGCGGGACCAAACCCCCAAAACTTCGGAGTTTTGGCATTTTCGATGGCACCTCTTCCAGCTCTGCATCACCACTGGGCTTTTGGGCCACTGCTGGGATCAGAAAATCAGGGCAGATCCAGCTGAGAGCAACGTGGGGAAACTCCAGTTATAAGTTTCCCATATGTGGTGTCTTCACTTGGTCTTCTGGTGGTCTTTATGGACAAATACTCCATATTTATCTTTAAAAATTTTCTTCTCTTTAGGATTTTCATTTGGCTTTTATAGAATCATAGAATGGTTTGAGTTGGAAGGGACCTTAAAGATCATTTTCTTACAACCACCTGTCATGGGCAGGGCAGCCCATGGCCCAGAGAAGCTGTGGCTGCCCCTGCATCCCTGGAAGTTTCCAAGGTCAGGTTGGATGGGGCTTGGAGCAACCTGGGATAGTGGAAGGTGTCCCTGCCCATGGCGGGGGGTGGAAATGGATGATTTTTGAGGGTCCTTCCAACACAAACCATTCTATGGCTCTGGGAGATTTGTGCTCTGCAATGCAAGGTGAGAGCAAAGCATACCAGAGGATGAAAATCCTGCTGAACACCGAAATTTTTGGTTCTTTATTCAGGGTGGGGAAAAATGAGGTATTTCAGAGTGAAGTGGTTGTGGAGAGTCTAAGCCCTGAAGGCAAGGTCCTGGAATGTTTGCTGGCTGTAACTCAATGCAATGCCTGGAGAGGAAAGGAAAACAGAAATAGCCTGGGAAAAAAAACCTGCTGATAAGGAGGCCACAAAGTGGAACTGAACTTTGGCAGGTTGGTTATTTAGGCTCGGTTACCAAGACTTTCCAGGACTAGGATACAGAAAACTGGGAGAAAACCTGGTTTTTCTTTCTCCAAACGTGTTTCTTCCTTCTGTCTCTGGGACAGTCTGTGAGAAAGAGTAAAGCAGAAGAAACCAGAGGGAGTTATAGGACTTTGTGAAGCATTCTTCCCGAATCCATCTGGGGTTGCAGTGCTCTTGGAAAGATGCCTTATGGAACTTCGGACACCTATGGACAGATGCATGGTCCTAAAATCAGTGCTGCTGGAATCTTGGGTGCTCCTCCAGCCCCTTGTGTATCACCCAAAGAAAATGCCATTTCCCATTTCTATCCAGTGGTGGGACCCAGTGGCTGGCTGCTGGATCACCATGGTGGGGGATTCCAGCTGCAGGGCCTGATGTGGCAGGTCCAAAACCCATGGGCAGAGCAGAGCAGGGGCGGTCAGTGTGCCCAGGTCACTGTGCCCAGGTCACCACGTAGGCACCTTGCCAGCGAGGTGTGACGTCAGGATGGACTTTGGCAAAGGGTGACCAGCCTGCCCACAGGGTGAACTCTTCTGGCTGGAAGCAGGATGAAAGCAACAGGGATTGTTGCATCAACGCCTGCAAACGTCAATTTTCTTCTCTCCTAAATGACCTGCAGCTCCAAAAGTCCCGTTCCTCCCCCCCACCATCTTTTCCTGCCTTGTCACTCTCTTTTTGCCATTGTAGTGGTAGGGAAAGCAGTGACTCTGCCAACACGCTCCATCAATCCTTCCCTCTAAGAGAAAAACTGAAGGGGGATGAGCATTTCCCACATAATTGTACTGGCGGCACCCAAAAGTTTCCAAAATCCCTGAACAGAGAGATTTCCTGGGGCTGTGTGGGACATACTGGTCAAGAGACCCCAGGTGTGTCCAATGAGCACCTGAGGGCCCTAATGTGCTTTAATGACCCTAATGAGCCTCACCTGTGGTCTCCACCCAAGCCCGTGGCTAGGGAGCCTATTTAAGCTCAGCCTGGAAAGTAGATGAGTTTTTTAGGCTATGTTATAGTTTTGGTTTTTGTTCTGTTTCTGCTGGTTCTGGATGGACCCAAAGCTCTTCTGTGCCCTTGCTGCCCTGGAGAGTGTTGATGGAGATTTTTGTGAGGACCCAGCCTCAAATTCTTCTAGATAGGCCCTGTAGGTGAGGGCACTACCAGTACTGGGCCACCCTAGCTCATCTCCCTGCGCTGTGTGTGACCGTGGATCATCTAAGGAGCTGTTACCATTCCCAAGACATCTACCTCTTCCTCCTGCTCCCCCTTGGCACATGGCTCTGAGGTAGGTGGGATGTGTTCTGGCACTCTTTACTGTGCAATGGCTTTTGTTGGGGAGGTATTTTGAGCACCTGAGGTCTGCCCTTAGAGCTCATCGCATAAATGTTGTGAGATAAGAGGAGCAATGCTGTGCAAAGACCCTGGTTTTCCTACAAGACAAACAGTGTAGGAGATGATTTCTGTTCCTGCGAAGCAGCCAATCACCTGCCCTGTGAGCAAGGGCAGGAAAGTGTATTGACGGGTGCTTGTGTTAACTGGTTAAAAACCAGACAATTTTAAGAGAGAAAAAAAAGAAAAAGGTTAATTATGCTCAGTTAATTTTGTGTTTTTAAAGGTTTGGAGCTATTTTATTTGTGATTTTTTTTTAATATATGTACAAGTCAGGTTTTGGACCAGACCTATCTATCTATCTATCTATTTTTTAAGCCAGCTCACCTAAGCTGGGTCTGTAAGCCAGAAATGCCCCCATCCCAAGTCTGTATTTTTAGGCAGTTGCTTAGGAATTTTCTATGCAAGCACATAGATTGTGCTGCCTATGGATTTTGTGGAGGAAAACAGTCTACACCAGGGCTGAGGCTGTTGTGAGATGTATAAAAAGAGCTACTCCCCACGAGCCCCGTGGAGAGGCAAGGCACTGTCTGTGTGCTTTGTGTTTTATTGTCTGGAGGTTGCCAGGCTGCGCTTTCCAGGACAGCCTCCTTTTTGTCCTCGTTTTGAAAAAATCCCTGGCTTGGCCGGCTCCTTGTGAGCTTTGGTTGCTCAGGAGATTGGGTCGGGGAAAGGAGGAGAGTCTGAACACAGCGAAGTGGTAGGAGCTGGGTTTGCATCTCAGTCTGAGGCATCTCAAAGCCTGATAAACTGAAAAAAAGATTTTGCTGTGTTAATGCACAAATATATTTTTGTGCAATTTTAAGAAAATAGGGCTGGGATCAACCTGGGGAGATTGTCTGGCCCAATTCGGTTGTCTGCCCTGCTTTGCCATGAGGAATGGATGCCTGACCTCTTGCAGACAGTGCTGCTGATAGATTTCTATAGTGAATTTATCCCAGTACTTTGCTGCTATAAAGAAATGTCCTCTTGCTGCAATTTCCCCCTATTACACCTTTAAACCCAGCCCCAGCTGAGTTAGAATTTAGTCCTTTTTCCTCAGCTGCCTCCCTATTTCCTTCCTCTCACCTTCCAGGTCCTGTTTTCCAGACCTTGTTCTCCCCGCCTTCCCTACCCCTCCCGCAGTGCTCCATCCTCTCCCTGCACAGTTCATTACTTTGTAATCTCAGCAACTGCTAAGGAAACTTTCTAATCTTGTTAATTGGCAATGCAACTGCTTTTAAATTCAGTTTAAAAATAGGTTTTGAAGTCAGGCTCTGCCCTTGCTATTGATTTGAATTCTTGATTGAGTGAATTGTTGGTGCTTAACAAGCTCTTTGCTGCTTTAAAGCCTTTCTCCAAGGGTCAAAGAATAACACTGACAGGGAGTGAAGGAGCGCTGCCCAGTAGTTGCTTAGAACAGAGTGTGTTAAACCAGGTTTCTTTAAAAGCAGTTTTGAGTAAGTGAAATTCAGGCATTTGAATTACTTTGGGAAATGGTCCATTTAGGATAGATCCACACTGACAGAAGCTGTTTATCTGAGGTCAGGACATGCTTTGATCAGTGCAGGGCCTTCCCCTCAAGAAATGCATGAGCCAAGCCCAGCAAGGTAAAGACACAAGTTCAGCTTAGAGAGCTGCACAGGTGAAATCCCATGGATGTGCCTGGAGCATGGCCCTCCCCAGCAGCTTTTCTTACAGTTAAATTCTTAAAAAAGCTGAAAGCTGATGCTCAGTACTTTGGGATCTGGCTCAAAACTGCGGAGAGGATAAACTGCCTTACTGGAACTCAGGTAGTGGAGTGCCCACAAGCCAGCAGCCAGATTGCTTCTTGTTCAGTGTAAATTCAATGGGTTGGGTTGTTTGTTTGTTTAAGTATTGTTAGAGAACAGAAGTAGACTGGAGCACCACTGGCACAGTTACTGATATTTTACTGTTCCTCTTTTTCTTTTAAAAATTTATGTAAATAACATGAACTTTTTAACTCTGTGATTTGGGAGAAACACTCTTTCTCCCCCCCTCTCTTTGGAAGAGATATGCAAGTCCTGAGCCGTTGGGCCAATGCTTGCTGCATTTTGTTTACGTTTTTACAATCAAACAAGGGGCTGATAAGATTGACAAGGAAGATACAACTCAGGAGCTCACTAGACAGCAGCCTCTAAACTCCTTGGGTGATGCAAAGAGCAGTAGGGTATGAAGACTGTTTTCCAGGGCAAGATTAATCCATAATAACATGCTCACTGACATAAAAGTCACTTCTTATAAGCCATTTACTATTCCCTGAAGTGCAGGAGCTGGAGTGTTTGACAAAGCCTTGGCAGAATGATGAAGAATATTCTTGTCAGATTTTTCCTTCTCTTGTGCCAGCAAGAGCAATCCGTCATCTTTAAGGGTTTTGTTCCTTTGGGATTGTGTGTAGTTTAGACGAAAAACAGTACCCAGAAGCATTAATTATTTAATCTGCACTGTTTTTTTCCTCGACGTGTGAGGTCTGAGTATTGTGCTGGGAAGTGAGGCCAATAAAACTTCTGGGAGTCGGACTCGGAGCTTGAAAGTTTTAGAGTTAATGCTCTATGGTCAGAAGAGGGGGAGACACCTTCCTTCAGGATGTCTCTCCAGGGAACGCGCTTGCCAGGTTTTCTCTCGTAACGGCTGAAGTCTTGCCTCTCCCTGAAATTGCGGTGTAGATCCCACTGGAGGCAGCAAATCTCTCAAATGTATGAGCTTGGGCCTACACACCTGCTAAGGTGTGACTAGAGGTGTGAGAGCTTTTGCAAATGAATTTGGAATAATGAGAATCTCAGAACCACTGAGGTTGGAAAAGCCCTCTAAGGTCATCGAGTCCAACGTGTGCCCAATCCCTACCTTGTCACCCAGCCCAGAGCTCTGAGTGCCACGTCCAGGTGTTCCTCGGACACCTCCAGGAATGGGGACTCCAAACCTCCCTGGGCAGCCCCTGCCAAGGCCTGACCACCCTTCCCATGGAGAAATTCCTCCTGGTGTCCAACCCTGGTGCAGCTTGAGGCCATTTTCTCTTGTCCTGTTGCTGGTTGCCTGGGAGAAGCGGGCAATCCTCACCTGGCTACACCCTCCTGTCAGGGAGTTGTAGAGAGCAAGGTCTCTTCTGAGCCTCTTTTTCTTAGGACAGGTATGGAACCACTATTTTGCATTAAAGGACAATAAGCAGATGTTTTGAAAAAAATGTTTTGAACTGTTTTTGCATTGCCCTGGAAATCTGCCAAGAAATGGAGTTGCTTACCAGGTTAGGTGTTCTTGCCTGCAACTTCCCAGGGGCTGCTGGAGGTGGGATGAGGCTATTGCAGAGGAATTACAAGTACGTGGTTTCTCACTCAGGAGACTCTGGGTTTACTGTAGTTATGGGACTGGTTTTCTAGACTAGAGGAACCCCTTAAAGGACTGCAGAGGGAGGTGGAGATGGGATTTGGGGTTTGCATCCCCACCTCCTGAGCACACATGGGGTTAGATGCCCCTTGGCAGAGCTGTAAGGTGTAATGTGGGCAGCAGCTCCTCCTCTCTTTGGGGGCCTAAATTGAAACGCTCAGGAGCCAAATCACCTCTGAGCTGCTCTGTTGTGAGCAGGAGAGGAAGGGACACCTCCAAAGGCCACACAGCTCACTCATAGTCAGAAAAATCCTACTGCTGAACCTGGAACCCCCCCAAGGATGCCCGGGACCCCCCGGGCCCCTCTGTGATCCTCGACAATGCACCCCCCATCATCAGACCATGCAGGGTCCCCCAGTGTTCTGCCAGTGGGAGCACTGGAAGAGATACTGGGAACGCTGGGAGGGAACTGGGAGGAAACTTCCCAGCAGTCTCCAATGTGCAGCAGCCCCAAGTGCGACCAGTGAGGAGGAGGAAGTGCTCCCAGTGCCCCCCCCCCCCCAAAAAAAAAGTGTGTGGGGGGAGGGGGTACGAGAAGAAAAGGATTTAAACTGAGGGGAAAACAGTTTCTGTAATTGTGTTTGAACTTAGGAAGATCCCACTTCATCTACGATTTGGAGGGTCTCAATTGAAGTAACACACAACTTTTTCATGATTTTATATGTATCAGTTGGCAGGGAATCACTGTTTTCCATTATTTTCGTATCTAAATGGAAGAAGAAAGCCTTTATGGTACTGTTTGATGGATTTGAATTGAGGGAAACCGCCCCATTTTCATCATCTTAAGGTTAAAATTGAGGGCAAAACACCACCGTCCCTGGTTTTAAAGGGCTTCCCTTGAGAAGAACCTCTTTATGTGCCATTATAAGATTTCCATCGAGGGGCTTCCATTTGAAGGGACCCTCATAGAGGAAAAATGTGTCCAAAAGCCCCCAAAATGGTGTTTCTTGAGGGAAATTGAAGAGGAAGTTGCATTTTCCCTCATTTTAGGAGGCTAAATTGAGCAAAACTCCCCCTTGATTCAGTTTTTATTTGGGTTTAAATTTAGAGGAGACCCTCCTTATGCGTCAATTACGGGTCTAAATTGAGAGGGAACCTCCGTTTTCCCTTTGATTCAAGGCTTTGAAATGGTGACTAAAGGGAGTTTTCCCTTAATTCATTAAGAAATTGAAAAAGAACAGTAAAGATGAGCTGCTGGTTTGGACTCAATTTATCTGTCAGGATTGCAAACTCTGACAGACACCGAGCGCCGACGGACGCCCAGCAGTGACTGTGTCACGCCCCGACAGATCAAACAGGGGCTGGAAGCTCCATGGAGTAGCTCAGCGCCTGCTCCGCTCTTGCCCCCCAAAGCCCGGGATGGACTGGTGGGTCTGGACACATCCCCATTGAGGGGGGCAGAGCCGCTGCTCGGGGGCCCCGGGGGATCCTTTATCCCCCTCGTGCAGCTGCGAGCTGCCAAGGAAAAAGTCCTCGTTCCTAGGCTTGAACCCCTGCAGGTTTACCTCTCATTCTCTTGCTCTGATTTGTTTGACAAGAAATTCAATTTATTCCCGCCAGTCGTGTCTCTTACTCCAGTGACCCGTGAGTGATCTCTCTGTGCCCTTCTCCCGATCCTCAGGCCTTTCCTGATGTGTTCTGTTCCCTGCCCAGGGTGAGGAGGAGAGGGACAGAGCGGTTTTGCTGCCACCAGGCACCTGGCCAGGCCCAGCCCACCCCAATAATCCCTGCGATAATTCACGCCACCATTACCCAGGCGCGCGGCGGGTCCGGCTCCGCGGGCAGGCGGCTACAGGAGTTCAAAGTGGGCAAACTGGGACGGAGTGAGAGGAAGCAGGTGGTGGCAGTGGGTGAAATGTCTCTGCTGCGAGCTGCCTGGGAAAGGAGGAGGGAGAACCTGGTGCAAAGTAAAAGGGAGAGAAAGAGGGACAAGGCTGGAGCTGTGGAAGGAAGTGGAGATGGCCATGGGGCAGCTGAGCATTTTGCTTTCCAGCTTTCCACTACCACTGCCGCCACTGCCTCTGCTGCGTCCGCTGCTGTCCGAGCAGGAGTGGGGGAGGGAGCGAGCAGCCGGCTCCGAGCCGGAGGAGCGACGCAGAGCCTCCCCCAGCCCAGCCTCGTCAGGGGCGGAGGGCGGGCACAGAGGCGGGAGAGATGCGGGTGTGCCACCGGCCCCTGACCGCCCCAGAGGCAGGGAAGGGGTGGACTGGCCACCGGCCCCTGACCGCCCCAGAGGCGGAGAAGGGGTGGACTGGCCACCGGCCCCTGACCGCCCCAGAGGCAGAGAAAGTGCGGAGCGGCCACTGCCCCCTGACTTTTCCAGAGGCAGAGACAGGGAAGGGGGAGGGGAAGGGGCAGGCTGGCCGCCTTTCCCCAGGTACCCTGAACACGGAAGCGAAGGCAGAAATGGACACGGGCAATTGCAGCAGCATTCCCCGGTACGGAGAACCACAAGCTTGACACCTGGGGACAGGCAGAGCCGCTCGCTCTCCCCACCCTGCGGCACAGGCAGTGTTAAAGCTGAGGGCACATGGGATGGCCCCGACCCAGGCGGCTCTTACAGAGCCAGGGACGGGAGAAGCTGCTTGCAGCCCCTGCCTCCCTACCCCTCCACTGCCGCAAAGAGCGAGACAGTTCCTGATCAACATTCGGCTGGAACAATCTTTAAAACCAATGAAGCAATTTCAATTAAAAGCGAATGGGATGATTCTGATACAGATGTTTCTCACAGGGAGGGGGGTACAAGAAGGGGCAGGATAGCCCAAGAAGCTATGAGAGCAGTCAGTCCCGTTGCTAAACACGCAAGGTCCAAAGCAGATAAAGGGGGGCAGGAAGAACTTGCATTAGAAGCACCTCTGAGACAGGCTGTGGGAAATCAAGGAGTGATTTACATGAAGACACCGTTTTCCCTTGGAGAATTACAGCAGTGGAAAAACTCAATTGGGAAGTACAGGGACAACCCGGAAAGAGTAGCTATGCGTGTAGAAATGGCCATAAAATCCCCAAACCCAGATTGGGGTGATCGAAATGTTATGCTAGATGAATTATTGGATAAAACAGAGAGAGAAATGGTCAACAAGGCTGCTATATCTGCTATAGAAACTCAAATTGCAACTGGGAGTCTCCAAGGGTCAATTAATGACATCTATGCCCTAGCAAACCCTGGCTGGGATCCCAGTGTCCCAGAATAGATGGAAAAGCTGAAGTGATACCAAAAATGGGTGGTTGTTGGGTTAAAATGTGCCGTTCCTAAAGCAGTGAATTGGGCTAGGTTATATGAGATCAAACAAAATCCAAATGAGACCCCCACAGAGTTTCTAAATAGGCTTGAAGAGGCTGCACAAAAATACACTACCTTAGACCCTGACTCACCTGAGCAGCAGATCCACCTGGCCTACCTGGTTATAGGTCAATCTGCTAAGGACATAAAGAGAAAGCTGCAAAAGATAGATGGGCCACCGGACATAAGTAAATTGTTGAGTGTAGCCTGGAAGGTATACCAGAATAGGGACTTAGCAAAGATTAACATAATAAACCACACCACAAAAAGAAATATGATAAAGGAAAGTCATCTGGCACATCAAAAAGGGGTCCCCCTTTTCCCCTAGCTGAGGACCAATGTGCAATTTGCAAAAAACGGGGGCACTGGAAAAATGAGTGTCCATCACGAGCAGAAAAGAAGCCCCCAGTTTCGGAACTAACTGTAAATACGGACTGACGGGGACCGAAGGTAACTACCCCAGCAGAGCCTTCGGTTGTAGCTAAGCTGGGGAATGATGATGTTGAATTTCTGGTTGGTACAGGGGCAACATATTCTGTGTTAAATACTTTAAAAGGTAAACTGAGTCAAGACATTCTGGATGTGTTCAGAGCTACAGGGGTAAGTGAAACAAGGCCTTTTCTCCAACCTTTAAAATTTAAATTGGGAAAACACTGGGTCACTCACCAGTTCCTGTATATGCCAAATTCCCCAATGCCATTATTGGGCAGAGATTTATTGGAAAAATTGGAAGCAGAAATTAAGTTTTCCAAGGAGGGGGGAGTGAAAGTTATAATCCCAGAATCTAAAATTATCAAAGCAGCTGCTATACTTGTACAGGAATGCCATGGAAAAATTCCCAAAGAAGTTGAAGAAGCTGTCATTCAAATAGTGTGGGCCAATGATTCTCCTGGGAGATCCAAAAAAGCTGAACCTGTGAGTATCACACTCAAAGCAGGGGCTCCACCAGTAAGGCAAAGACAATATCCTCTGAAATTAGAAGCTCGCAAGGGATTAGTACCTGTGATTGAAAAGTTTCTCAAATTTGGGTTGTTAGTGGAATGTGAATCCAGGTACAACACACCAATCTTGTCAGTAAAGAAAGCTGATGGTAAAAGCTACAGGTTGGTACAGGATTTGAGGGAAATTCATAAGATAACAGAGGACATACACCCAGTGGTAGCGAATCCTTACACACTTTTGACAACACTAACAAATCAGTTAGGGTGGTTCGCTGCTTTAGATCTCAAGGATGCTTTTTTCTGCATTCCTGTGCATAAGAATAGCCAAGAACTCTTTGCTTTTGAGTGGGAGAATCCTGAAACAGGGAGGAAGACCCAGCTCACCTGGACAGTTTTACCACAAGGATTCAAAAACAGCCTGACCATATTCGGAAACCAGCTGTCAAAGGAGCTTGAGGACTGGAGGAAACAAGAACTGGGGGGAGTGGTTCTCCAGTATGTTGATGACATCTTGATAGCGGCCAAGACACGTTGGACACAATTTTCCGTGGACATCGACAACTCAGCAGAGAACGGAAGGAAGCCATCTGTCAACTTCCAGAGCCCCATACCGTAAGGGAGATGCAGGCCTTCCTGGGAATGGTAGGTTGGTGTCACCTGTGGATATCAAACTACGGTATACTGGTGAGACCTTTATATGAGGTCCTTAAAGCAGCTGAAAAAGGGACAATCATGAGGACAGAGAATGCCAGCTGAAACATTCCTTGATGTCAGCCCCATCTCTGGGGCTGCCGGACTTGAGTATACCTTTTGAACTCTTTACACATGAGCGACTGAATGCTGCTCTGGGGGTACTGGCACAGCACCTTGGAGACCAGTGAAGAGCTGTGGCCTATTTCTCAAAACAACTAGACAATGTAGCCCAGGGTTGGCCAGGATGCTTGAAAGCTGTGGCAGCAACAGTCCTTCTGATACAGGAGGCCCGTAAATTCACCCTTGGGCAGCACATTGTCGTGTATGTACCCCATGCAGTGATAAACGTGCTGGAGCAAAAGGGGGGACACTGGCTCTCCCCTAGCAGGATGCTCAAATACCAATCTGTGTTGTTGGAACAGGATGATGTTACTCTAAAGACAACTTCTGTGGTAAACCCTGCGATGTTTTTATCATCCACGTTACTTGACGGTGTGCCTGAGCATGATTGTTTGCAGACAATAGAGGAAATTTATTCCAGCAGAGCAGACCTGAAAGATGTTCCTTTGAAAGATCCAGACTGGGAATTGTACACTGATGGGAGCAGCTTCATGAGAAACAGTAGGAAGATGACTTGTTATGCTGTAACCACCTCAGATAAAATCATTGGGGCAAAAGCCTTGCCTCCAGATGTATCATCACAGAAAGCTGAACTCATTGCACTAATGAGAGCTCTGGAACTGAGCAAGGGGAGGAAGGTGAACATATGGACCGATTCCAAATATGCCTTCAGTGTTGTTCATGCCCACGGAGCTATTTGGAAGGAACGTGGCCTGCTGACTGCTCAAGGTAATGAGGTTAAACATGCTAAACAGATTCTTGCAATTTTACAGAGCATTTGGAAGCCTACAAAAGTGGCTATCATGCATTGCAAGGGTCATCAAAAAGGGAAAACAGCCCCCTAACTGGGAAATTGTTTTGCTGACGAAACAGCCAGGGGGATTGCAGAAAAAGGCATTTTTGCAGTGGTAGCACAGAAAGGGATAGATTTGTCATCATTTACCCCAAAATACGATCAGAGGGATCACAAATTAATTAAGTTGCTTAAGGCTGAAATCAAAGAAGGTGGGTGGGGTGTTACCCTGGTAGGACAAGTTGTAGTTCCACCCCTGATCCTTCGGGAAATAGCCCAATGAGAGCATGAAAGTACCCACTGGGGAACAGAAAATCTTTTAAAACATTTGAGGAAAGTAGTGATAGGGAGAGGGATGACTGATCTTGTACAATCTGTAACAAGCAAGTGTGAGACCTGCTGTAAAATCAACCCTGACACAAGCAAGAGAGTTGTGTTAGGAGTGACAAAGACAGGAGATCTCCCGGGAGATTATTGGCAAATAGATTTTGCTGAGATGCCACGCAAAGAGGGATGCAGGTATTTACTGGTACTGGTTGACACCTTCAGTGGATGGCCTGAGGCTTTCCCCTGTCCCACCAACACAGCAAAAGAAGTAGTGAGAGCTTTGCTCAATCATATAATACCAAGATTTGGGGTTCCTTTGGGAATGTCATCAGATAGGGGACCACATTTTGTTGTAACAGTGGTTGGGGAAGTTAGCAGGATTTTGGGACTTACCAGGGACCTGAACACACCATACAGGCCCCAAGCAAGTGGCAAAGTTGAACGCATGAACGGGACCCTCAAAACCCAGATGTGCAAGATTTGTCAAGAGACATCCATGACATGCGTTCAAGCCCTGCCTATAGCCTTGCTGAGAGTCCGCATACAGCCAAGGCGAAGGGACAACATCAGTCCCTATGAAATATTATATGGCAGGCCATACCAGGTTTCACATATCCCAGGGAAAATTCATATGAGGTAAAAATGATTTGCAGAAATATTTAATGGCTCTGAGTTCCAATTTGCAGAAGCTCCAGAGATTCATTGTGTTATCCAAACCAATAGGATTGGACACAGCTGCTCATCTGTTCCAGCCTGGAGACTGGGTCTACATCAAGTGGTGGGACAGCGACCCCTTGCAAGCCAAGTGGAAGGGACCATTCCAAGTTTTCCTGGCCACTTTTACTGCGGTCAAGGCTGCGGTCAAGGGACTGTGGATTTACTACTCCAGGGTGAAGAAAGTTTCTTCTCCTGAAACTACCAAGAAGACAGAGACTGATACAAATCAGAAAGATGCAGTTTAAACTGTTTTTTACATGTGTTGGGGTTTTTTTAGGAGTTCTAGGTTTTTTTCTGTTAAAGGAATTTTCCCCCATACTGTTGCCAAGAGGGCAAACTGCTGGGTACTTAAGGAAAACAAAGAGCTACCCACTGAGGGTGGGGGCACCTGGCTACTCTTTTGTTTCACCTGGGTGTGTGGGCAGTTCGGTCCCCGAACGCCGGAGAGGGAAGCTATTTTTTCGTTGGCTGTTTTTTTTCCTTCTGTGGAGAAAGACCCCAGGATCACCAGCCCACCTTCCCTGCCCAGCTGGAGGCCGGGCCATGGCCGCCCTGCCCCGCCGCTGCTTTGAGCCTTCTCTACATTGTAGCCGTGCTCGCCCTGCCTGCCCAGACCTCCGGGGGTTCTCCGTTTGGATACATCTCGTCTGCCACCTGGGATTTGTGCTCATCCCTGCCGCTTCAGCCTGCTGCTTCAGCCTGCCGTTCCAGCCTGCCGTTCCAGCCTGCTGTCCCCGAGGGTCCGGCTGGACACCGGGATCGGCTGCCCAGGGGTTTGTGAAGCCTTTGTTCCATCCCTTCCCGGGATCCCAGGCCACCAGTGCCGCGTGCTCCCTGAACTCACTCTGGAACGCCCCCTGCAGCCGCGGGGGAACCATCGCATGCGCCCTGCTCACCGGGAGCCGCCAGCGCCCCTGCCGGCTGCGAGCGGAACTGCACCCGAGGGGAAAGGGCCTGACAGCCGAGAAGGCTGGCACTGGGTTTGTGTTTGCTGTTACTGCCATAGTTATTGTTGGTTTTGTTTGACTGGTTATACACATATAGATATTTAATAGTAAAGAACTGTTATTCCTATTTCCCACATCTTTGCCTAAAAGCCCCTTGATTTCAAAATTATAATAACTCGGAGGGAAGGGGGGTTGCATCTGCCATTCCAAGGGAGGCTTCTGCCTTCCTTAGCAGACACCTGTCTTTCAAACCAAGACAACATGTTTGCTGTTTGCCCAACTGGTAACCATGGTTCAGGGTTCACCCCATGATTTGCATAAGACTGTGGTCCAAAATGTGTCCAAAACTCTTTATAAGAGTGATTGCTGGATCTGTACTCAGTTACCACCCCTAGATAGGAGGGGTCACTGGCCATTGATTTGCATTTTAATGGAAGAGAACCACACTGAAACGTGGGAACCAATTAATAGCACCCTTCTGCCCCCCATACCCCTGAGTGGTCTGGTAAAGCATGCAAACTGTAAGGTTCCTTGTGTAATTGTAAACGCCACAGGAAAAGCCGTTCTTCCTTCATATTGTCATCAGACCCATTTCAGGGAAATAACAGACCCAAGAATTGCAGCAAAGATGAAAGTGACAGGGTGGAGACTGGCTGAGCCATTTGGGACGGGGCTGTATTGGGTATGTGGTGATAAGGCCTGGAAAGTTATGCCTGTGAACAAAGACCAGGCTTGTGCAATTGGGGCTGTGGTCCCAAATATAACAATATTTGACCGTCTTGAAAAACCAAATGAGAGGAGAAAAAGATCTCTTAATCCCCTCATGGAACATCCCACACTTTTCCATAGCATATCAGAGCCCTTATACCCGCTTACGTAGTAGTTGAACTGGAGAGAGCAATTGTAAACATCTCAGCTGTCACTGAATGTATTGAGCAGCACACTGCAGCTGCAATTTCAGCCTTACGAGAAGTTGACAGTCTGTCCCGTGCAGTTATGCAAAACGGATAGCTCTCAATTTCATACTTGCCGCACAAGATGTATGTGCTATTGTCAATACCGCCTGTTGTTCTTATGTGGAACAAAATGGAAGAATTAAGAAAGATTTGGATGAAATCTGGAAGGGAACTCAAATTCTACATGAAGTAGCTTCTAGAAATAACACCTTAAATTTTGATCATATTTTTGATACCCTTACCTCATAGTTACCAAGCTGGGCCTGGGTAAAAGAAATATTGATAATAGCTGTAATTGTAATTATTATCTGTGTAATAGCCTGTTGTAGATACAAAAATGCTGCTAGCAAGGATTTTCTTGCTATTTTCTAAGTCCGTGAGAGACTTTTCTCTCTCACAGAAGAGGTAGCAGTTACGTAAACAACCACACCACCTGCAACCTTGAAAAGTCTTGTTTATGGTACAGTAGAAAAATATTTTGACAATGGATGTTTTAGGATTTTAGCCAATCACCCCAAGGGGTGGCTGATCCTTTGTCCAATTAGACTATGAAGAAAAAAGTATATAAAAGAGTTTGTAAAATAATTAAATAAATCAATCTTGCTGCACAATTCCTGCCTGCTGGATCTTCTCTCCTCCTCCTCTCTACGTCTGTGGGGCATGGTGACATACCCTAGGGCCCAGGCCTGCGGTAATAGCCTGTGGAGCAGCCGGTTGTGTAAACTGATTCTGCAGGTACAGAGACGAGACAAGGTAGAGTTTTGTTAGTCTCTAAAAGGGGGGAAATGATGCCATGAAGATTTTTTTTTGCCTTTTCTTTTATAGACCTGTTATACCTTTTTACAACTTCTGTATTCTTAGTGCTTTTTGCCTACATTCTTGGACTTGTTTGTCAAGCTGAGAGACTAAACATTTGAGAAGCTTTGGAGCTAGGGATCAGTGTGCCCCAGACCCCAAGGTTCTCTCCAGAACACATTCTGTAAACTAAGATAGAACCATCCAGGAGAAGGCTCCTTGGGGGGAAGGTTCCTCCGAGGGGGGCTCACTCGAGCCTCTCATTGGGGAATTTTTTGATAGTTATGCTAATTAATAAAACCTCTAATGTTATACCTGATCTTTTGTGGTGGGCATTTTGTGGGGTGCATTTCGATGCATTTGACCCGGACGTGTGCACCTAAGGATCCTTAAAATAAATACCAAGGTAAAATCCCTTTTCCCCTTCTAACAGTGTTTCACTCTTGATTTTAAGACCAGGAAAAGGCATCATGGTGGGGAACCATGGCCCTCACTACCAGCAGGGGAGCCGGAGCCTGAAATCATCACCAAGTCCCTGTCGTGCGACAGTCTCCATAATCTGTGAAAGGACATTGTGCAGTGAGGGTGCGAGCCTTATGCAACCTGGTTACTTTGGGTTTGGGGCCTTATGGGTACAGGTGTGCAACTGGATAGTGGCGAGGCAAGGTATTTGGTATCCTTGACCCAGGACCTGGGTGTGGATCAGGTATTTGTGAGGGAGCCAGGGCCCCTTTCTCTCTGGGAGCAGCTTTTAATGAGTGTAAGAGAGAGGTTTGTTCATGTAGTGGTTTTGGTCCAAAATACTCATTACTTAGTTATTTACCTTCTTTGAGATAAGAATTCAGAGAAAGCAAAGCAGGCACAAAACTTAAAAGAATATAAAGAAGTTTATTAACAGACCTACAAGAAGGAAAAAAAATCAGACCGCACCTTCAGAACACTTCTCCTCCCCCCACCTTTCTCCCTTCTCCCACTGACAACGTAAAAAACAACCCTTGAGATTTTCAGTGAGTTTACCACTTCTATAATAACCTTGTTCAGTTCACTTAGGAAGAGGAATCTCTCTTGCTCATGCTATGGAGACATCTCCACAAGAAGTTCTCTCGTGGCTTCAGTATCACAGTGAGACTGCCGCCCTGTTGGTTCTCTGCTCGCATGTGAGAGTCCCTTCCCCTGACTTACGGCTTTCCCCACAACTGCTTTTGAGGGTCCAGTCTTGAGCTGGACTGGGGTGCCATTTTAAGGTTGAGCTGTTCAAAAACAAAGGTTCTCTTCACCTTGGGAAATGGGAGCATTTTCATCTCTAGGAAGAGAGGCCCTCCCCCTTCCCTGGGAGCAAAAAGGGTCCTCATCATCTTCATCTCTAGGACTATATCTGGGAGCATGTCTAGGAACAGAGGTCTTCTTCTTCCAATTGGAGCAAGAGTCCGCATCACTTCCATCTCTCCCTGTTCAAACTTCTCATCAAATTACAGCTGCTTCAGCATTTGCTTGCTTCAGCATAGGTACTTTTGCTCACAAGTACAGTTTGAACGTTCCAACCCCCCATGCTTTCATGAAATTACAGCGGGTACTCTGACATATCATAGTCTATCACCACCATAGCTTTACAACAGAATCTCAGCTTCTAAGTATCTCCTCTTTCTCCTCCCTCGGGGTTTCAGCTCTTCCTTCTTTACTTAATGTCTGCAGGCTTCATCTGTTCTGGAGGAAACTTACAGCACTAAATTGGCTTAATCTCACCCGGGACTTGGAGCTGGAATTCGCTTATCGCTGTTGGTCACATCATCTTTGCCGGACAGCAGGGCAGCTTCAGCTGAACCTTTGGCCACACTGGAGGGGGGCGGGGGGTGTGTAGAGCCAGGCTGCGCCGTCTGCACGCAACAGGGCTGGGGGGGGGGGGACCGTGAATGGAAGAGGGCCACACGGCTCCACGATGGCTGTGTCCCAGCCCGGCTCGGGCCAAGCAGGGCCCAGCCCGGGCCCACTGGTCCCCATATGGGCCCAGCCCAGTTACCTGTCCCAAGGCCGGAAGCAAGAGAGAGCTTTCCCAGAGTTTATCCATTCTTAAATGTGGACCACAGAGGCATGTCAGAATTTTTAAGTGGTTTAAAAAATTGTCAATATTCAAACTAGCCAGTTGATAGGTTCTGTCAGGTCATAGAGGAAGCTGTAAGCACCTCTTTGCAAGAAAATCATTTCTGGAGCTATGCTAACCCATGACAGTTCACAAAGAGAGAATGCAAGAGTACCATCATAGAATGTGCTGGAAGACACTTGAGGAAGGGATCCAAAAGCTGAGAGAAGTGGCAGAATTAGAGGTGTTCTTTAGAAGGGATGGACAGCATGATAATGACCCTGACAAGGTCAGGTGCACAGGGCAGATGTTGTGGAACCGGGCAAAGCTAGGGTGTTATAATCCGGTTTAAACTCAGAAAAGCAAAGCAAGCTAAGTCTCTGAGCATAAACCGGAAAGAACTTAGAAGGTGCAAAATATCCCCAGAAATGAGATTAAAACCAAATGAGATTAAATATTGTTGCCAAAAAATGGATGTATTTTATTTAATAGTAGAGAGGCAAAGAGAAGGAAAGAGAAAAGAAAGAAAGAAATAGAAAAAAGAAGGGTGCGTGGGGGGTGAAGGAACAGGGAGAGGTGACAGGGGTTGGATGGAAGCATATCACCACCCATCCGAGGGTCCCAACGATGTCTCGTTGCTCCCCTCCATCTGGTCTGCTGGTGATGAGGGTCCCTCGTCGCTGCTGTGGCCACGCCACGCCACGCCACGCCACGCCACGCCACGCCACGCCGCCACACTCCGCCAGACGCCAAAGAGTACAGAATCCCATGGATTAATATATACTTTGGGCCAGGTGGGAATGCCCACGTGTCTCCCTTGCAGGGGCTGGCTTGACACACTGTCCCTTGCAACACTGAGGGTCTGTTGCATCATCTCTGGTGCTCTGGTGCAGGGTCTGGGGACCCCTTTGAGGGGGACCCCTGTGATGGACCATGTCACCCCCTTCTGCTGTGGATAAGCTTCTGACCACAGGCTTTTCCAAGATACCCCCCGCCCTTTGGTGGAGGGTTTGTTCGAGCCTGGCAGCTGATAGCCCTGGGGCTGTGGTCTCTCCACTTTGGAGGTGTTAAGCCTGTGCTTTCTGAATGTCCCCAGCCCTGAGTTGTTACTTTATCTTATCTTCATCAGCGAGTGGTGAAAGGCCTCACTCAAGGCCCCATTCAGGGTGCAGTAGTCTTTTTTGCAGCTTTTGTAATACAGTTTTTAAAGTCCTTTAAGAAAATGTTTAAGTCATAAAATATAGTATTTCAGTCTCTGACATAGGGCCACCCAAATACACCAGCTTCATTGCAACGATTAATGCCAAGGACAACTGAGAGACAGTGGGTTCCGTCGCCAACAGGCTCAGGAATTATGAGAGTTTGGTCAATGGCCTGATGTAGGCTCATGTCTCTGCTGGGGTTAGGGACCACAAAGAGGAGTTTAAAGAGCGGACTGGGGAGTCTGCTTTAAACACACAAACAGTGTGGCACCAGTGGAAGTCACAGGCCCCCAAGTCAGAGCTCAACATCCCCCAGCTAGGGAGAGGAGAGGAGAGGGGGTACACCCCACAAGCTGACCTGTGGTTCTTCCTGTGTGACCACGGGGAAAACATGAGAAGGTGGGATGGGAAACCTACTTCTGTACTGGCAGCACAGGTGCATGACCTCAAGGATGAAAAAAGTAACCGAGGGGATTATGCTAAAGTGAAGGTAGCTTCAGCCTCCCGTGACCAAGCTGCCAGATATTATAGAAGGGAGGATGATACATCAGATCCCCTTGCAGGAACCTCTAGCATGTACGCCCAGGGAGGGAATGCTAACCAGGGCTAGAGGGGTCCTGCCTCTAGCCAGGAAGAGGCACGGGAGAATCAGGTCTTTTGGACAGTGTGGATCCGATGGCCTGGCACATCAGAGTCACAAAAATATGAAGCCTTAGTCAATGCTGGTGTGCAGTGTACCCTAATGCCATTGGGACATGTGGGGGCAGAACCTGTTTCTGGGCACCACTGCTGGGGTGACAGGGGATCACTCTAGTTGACCCTGTTGGAAGCTGAGGTGAGCTGGATTGGGAAGGAGTGGCAGAAACACCCTATTGTGACCGGCCCAGAGGCCCCGTGTATTCTGGGCATAGACTTCCTCTGGAACGGCTATTACAAAGACCCAAAAGGACCCATGTGGGCGTTTGGGATAACTGTTGTAGAGGCAGAGGGCATTAGGCAATTGAACACCTTGCCTGGACTATCAGAAAATCCTACTGCAGTTGGCCTCCTGAAGGTGGAAGAGCATGTGTCCCAATTGCCACCTGGATGGTGCACTGCTGGCAGTATTGGACTAACTGAGATGCTGTGAGCCCCATCCACAAGATGATCTGCAAGCTGGAGAGCCAAGGCGTGGTCAGCAAGGCCCACTCACCTTTCAACAGCCCCATTTGGCCTGTGCAGAAGTCTGACAGGGAATGGAGATTGACTGTGGACTACTGTGGCTTGAATGAAGTAACTCCACCACTGAGCGCTGCCGTGCCGGCGTGCTGGAGCTCCAGTACGAGCTGGAGTCGAAAGCAGCAAAGTGGTACGCCACCACTGACATTGCTAATGCCTTTTTCTCCATTCCTCTGACACCAGAGTGCAGGCCCCAGTTTGCCTTCATATGGAGGGGCGTGCAGTACACCTGGAACTGACTGCCCCAGGGGTGGAAGCACAGTCCCACCATCTGCCATGGACTGATCCAGGCTGCACTGGAAAAGGGTGAGGCTCCAGAACATCTGCAGTACATCGACGACGTCATTGTGTGGGGGAACATGGCAATGGAGGTATTTGAGAAGGGAGAGAAAATCATCCAGATTCTCCTGGAAGCTGGCTTTGTCATCAAAAAGAACAAAGTCAAGCAAAGTCTCAAGCCTGAGAGATCCAGTTCTTGGGGGTAAAGTGGCAAGATTGACGGTGTCAGATTCCCACCGAGGTCATCAATAACATCACTGCGATGTCCCCACCAACCAGCAAAAAGGAAATGCAAGCTTTCCTAGGTGCCATAGGTTTTTGGAGAATGCACATTCCTGACTAAAGCCAGATCGTGAGCCCTCTCTACCTGGTTACCCGCAAGACGAATCATTTCTACTGGGGCCCTGAACAGCAGCAAGCCTTCACCCAGTTCAAACAGGAGATCGCTCATGTGGTAGCCTGACAGGACCAGAGGTGAAGAACGTGCTCTACTCTGCAGCTGGGAGCCGTGGTCTGTCCTGGAGCCTCTGTCAGAAGGTGCCTGGTGAGACTCGGGGCTGCCAACTGGGATTCTGGAGCCAAAGTTACAGAAGGTCTGAAGCCAACTACACCCCAACAGAGAAGGAAATCTTGGCTGCCTATGACGGAGTTAAGGCCGCCTCAGAGGGCATCGGCACTGAAGCACAACTCCTCCTGGTACCCCGACTACTGGTGCAGCTCTGCTTGTGGTAGCAGCCATTGTACTGGAGCCTTTCTAACACCCTACCTCACTAGGGGACGCCCTTTCACTGTTGGGGTGGCTCAGCCTGCTCTCGGGCTGAAACCATCAAATGTCAGTCACCAGAAGAGATCACTGAGGTCTAGGTTACCTCCCCCTGGGTGGCTCCCAATCCTAAATTACCTCCCCCTGTTCCAGAAAGTTCTCCCTTCTTTAGTTATTAATTGGTTCCCTCTTATGACTCCTGCCTCCCTGTTTTCCCCATTTGTTCTGAAAAATTGTATCCTCCCCTCTGCTTGTATCCCACTGGTTGTTTTCTCTTTCCCCGCCTTACTCCACCCCCCCATAAAGGGGCTAGCCCGCGGCTCCTTGGGGCTTTTGTTGGTCCCTCCTGCAAATAAACCTGTTGGAACTCACACCAGAAGCCCCTCTTGCCTTCTTTGCCTCCGGGCAAACGCAGGCCTGATCCATCGGCTGCCCGACGTGCTTCCTCTGAGGAGGAGCCAGCGCACGCACCCATCTCACGCCGATTCCACTGAGCCGTCCAGCGAGGACGCTGTGGAGGCCAACGCTGCGTCCCTCTGCCCGAGGGCACGCCGGGGCTCGTGGGGACAAGCCCCCGGTCGCGTTATTTCACCATCTGCTCAGATGCCTCAGGGGAAAACCCGGGATCCAGGACCCTTCTCCCTTCCAGGGGAGCCTCTCCCAGCCATGTTCAGGAGCTGGGCTGCTGCTGCCCAGCCCCGCCACGCCTCTGCTATTGCTCTGGCATTTTTTGCTACTCTGTGGCCCTGCAGTCCCTGCCTGCCGGAATGCCCCACGGTTCCAGGTACTGCTGTAGCACTTCTGTGGAGTTTCTGATGTATCTTGTTTACTGCTCTGGGATTTTGCTTGTCCCTGCTGTTCCAGCTTGCTGCTTCCAAGGTTGCTGCTACAGCTGATTTCGCTCTTCACAGGGGCACCGGGACTGGCTGCCCGGTGAGTTGTAAAGCAAGCCCCTTTTCCATCCCTTCCACTGGCGTGTCCGCCATTGTCCATGAGGAGAAAGATGGCCGAGCTGGCGCCACAGCGGCCCCTGCAGAGGAGGAAAGGGCCTGCAGCCAGGAGAGGCCGCTGCTGCGTTCTGCTCCTCTTCGTTGTTGTTGCTGCCCATGTTGTTGTTTGTTTGCACTGTTACACATACTAGTAAAGAAATGTTATTCCTTTTCCCATATCTTTGCCTGAAAGCCCCTTAATTTCAAAGTTACAATGATTTGGACGGAAGGGAGTCACATTCTCCATTCCAGGGAGGTCCTAAAGACACCTGTCTTTCAAACCAAGACAAGCTGACAGTTAATTTGATGCCTTAACAATTTATTAGCAATATAATGAAGACGTAATGAATTAATTGAGGTAGTCAAAAAGGTAACAAGTTTGTTCACTGGAGCTTGGAAGGGTAGCTGCAGAGGTCTCTGGTGAAGGGTGGGAGACCATCAGCAGCAGAAAACATGATGTTGCTGGCTCCTTCCGGATGCTCCAGCTGACACAAATGCTGTCACTCAGGCGTTGGTTTCCAGTGCACGTGCTTCTTGAGTCCTTGGCCCTTCTCTGTCTGCTGTAATGCAGAGAGTTTTGGTTCATCAGGACTCTTCCGCTCCTGGGCTCTGCCTTTCAGAATCACCCGTGCTTTCTTCTGAGTCGGCTTCAGGTTAGGAATCCTAGGAAGAAAGGGACTGGTATTAGCCACACCATTTCCAGCCAGCTGCTTTTCTGTCTCCTTGCAGAGCACACAGTGTTGCATCCTCTCTCTGTGCAAGCAGTGAGCAGCAAAGTAAACAACTGCACTCACTGCAGGGAGGCTGCAGAAGTGGAAGGGCAGGAATATGACCAGTTAAGTGCCTGGGGACCAATTGCAGCACACCGTGTTCTGTGTAGAGAAGCAGGCCTTGCTTGTCCCAAAAGGAAGCAGAGCTAGGGACTGGCTGGTTCCTTGACAGCCATTCTGGACCTCTCATTCCAGATTTTGCAACCCTCCAGGAGCTTAATGTTCCATACAGTGTCTTTTCCCAGTGTCTCCCTACTTGCTTTTACCAAGGCCAGATGATGATCTTTCTGTGCTCCTGTATGTAGGTGTTTCTGCTGCCTCCCTGGGGCTGCTTGTCTCCAGGCCCACCCTCCCATCCCAGTCAGAGGGACTGAAGGGGGGGGTGTTAGGGGGATGAACCAGGCTGTGCTTGGTGGCGCCCAGCAACAGGACAAGAGGCAATGGGCAGAACCTGAACAGAAGTTCCACCTGAACCCGAAGAAGAACCTCTTTCCTGTGCGGGTGACAGGTTGCCCAGTGAGGGTGTGGAGTATTCCTCACTGGAATTATTCCAGAGCCCTCTGGACACAACCGTGTGCCATGTGCTCTGGGATGACCCCACTTGAGCAGGGAAGCAGGACCAGATGACCTACTGTGGTCCCTTCCAACCTGTCCCACCCTGTGATTCAGTGATACCCATCAGTAGCATGAGTTGGCAAGTGCCCAGACATTTCCCACCTGCACAACAGGGTGGTCTCAAATTTCCCTGCGCACTCCGGGGAGAACAGCACGTGAAAGGTCTGCTTCTGGCCAGGAGCGATGGTGCCCTGGTAGGGGTTGATGGAGAACAGGTCATGGACGAGATCTGGGAAGATTTCCAGGGAGGAACTAACACGCTGCAGAGAGAGGTGCTTTTGCCTCGAGAAGTGTAGCTTCTTCTGCTGCTTGGACTGCTGCTGCTCGGAAGACTGCTCCTGCTGCTTGGAAGGCTGCTCCTGCTGCTTGGAAGGGTGCTCCTGCTGCTTGGAAGGGTGCTCCTGCTGCTTGGAAGGGTGCCGTTCCTTGGAGCCAGGCCACTTCTTGGAATGCTTCTGCTCCTCGGAAGGCTGCTGCTGCTGCTGCTGAGAGGGGTGCCGTTCCTTGGAGCCAGGCTGCTTCTTGGAATGCTTCTGCTCCTCGGAAGGCTGCTGCTGCTGAGAAGGGTGCCGTTCCTTGGAGCCAGGCCGCTTCTTGGAATGCTTCTGCTCCTCGGAAGGCTGCTGCTGCTG